>NC_133777.1:43980207-44166783 GCF_003597395.2 Chelonoidis abingdonii
CCACAGTGCACCGCTCCTGAAATCGATGGTAGCCTTGGACCATGGACGCAAGCAATCAATTTTGTGATCGCATTGTGGACGCGCAAAACCGATTTTATAACATCGGTTTCATAATATCGGTTTAAACTACTTCGAAATAATCGTGCAGTGTAGACGTGCCCTTAGTTAGGGGTCAGTGATACAAGGAGGGGTGAGAACCACTAACCTAGAATGGCCTCCAGGAGTTAGTTTGTCAGGACAGGAGCTTAGGGAGAGAGATTCCAGGTCCATGAACATTCAATGACTTTGGTCCATGACTAGGGCACCTAGGTGCTATGTACATGTTTTCTATTTCAGGTTAGTTCAGGACAGACTTCCCCTTAGGGGAGGATTTACCTAGCGTCTTTTCTGTTCTCTCACTTGAAAGGAGAGATTGTCTAATATCTGCGTGAGCATGTGTGTATCCACACACATCCCTTAAATAATGAAGAGGAAAGAAATACAGAAAGAATACAGGGGTTTAATTTGTCAGAGTTTGGTTAGCTATCTCTGTAGGAGACACCTGGAGCCATCAGATTGTGTATGCATCTAGGGAGTGTATTTCAGGTATGCACAGAGACAGGACTGCAAGTGCAGTTCAAAAGATTCTAGATGCACAGTTCACTTTAAACTCAGGCACTTTTGAAGATGAAATAATCTTACTGAATAATGTTCTCTACAAATAATTTCCCTGCTTCTCTGCATTCTGAGAGGCTATTCCTGAAGCATGTACAGTATTTCTTGACACACAAAGTACTGGCTAGATTCTAGCAAAGTCTTTTCCATGGAATTTTCAGCCCAATTTCTACATCAGAGTAGTTTCCATACGGCTTCCTAGAAACTTATAAGGTTCACCCAATGCAAGTCATCTTGCATCTATCCACATCCTAACCTTGAAGAAAAATCTTGTGTAGAGGAAAGATACCTCATCTCCATCCTAATACAACTTTGCCTGCATGTTAATGTCATGCTGTCCAGGCATGCAGATCACGTTATCCTAGATTTGCATATGCACAACTCACTTCATTTTGCTAAGATCACTGAACACATATAGAGCCTGATTCTGCAAATGCTTACGCATGTGGGTAACTTTGTGCACTGAAATGAATGCAACTAATCATGTAACTAAGGTTACTCATGTGTCAAAGTTAACTGGATTGAATCCTTAATCTAATTCTCAGAGAGCCCAGAAAGTAAAAAAAAAAAAAAGAGCCCGCTCACTGCCCAGTCTGTTCTATGTTACAAAGGCTCACTGCCAAATTAAAAGTCACAGTTCGCAAAGAAGTAATTTTTCAAACATTTTACTTGGACATTTCAAACATTTTACTTGGACATTCATAGCTATTCAAATACTTACGGCTTATTTTTCTTAGTCAATATTGCCCTCTACTGAGTGAAATTATTAGAAGTGGGCTAGTGTAATGTGCTACTTCAATATCCTTTGAGATAAAATCACCCAAAGAAAGAGTGTGTGTGATGGGGTGGCACTCGCCCCTTGAGTACCTCCTACTGGCTGAGTGAGATACTGCTATCTTTTCCCCACTCCTAATGGCCTCTATAGATTGGCAACCTCACTAGATTGGTCTGGTGCAGCCCTCCGGCCAAGTCACATACACAAACCCCTTCCAGGATGGCAAAGTGTTCACCAAATTGTCTATCCCCGCCAGGGTCTTTAGCCCATCATTGGACCCTTTAAATCAAGACCTTTGCTCGGGGTTTATGATGCTTTGCCAGTGGCCAGTGGGAGAACCCAGGCCCACCCATTACTCCAGGTTCCAGCCCAGAGACCTGTTGACTAATAAGTGCTGACTAGCATACATTTATATTATGCTGCTAATACTATCTGCAATATATGTATTCCAAGCATACAATAATTATACATATTAAGGATTAATATAACAGTTATATTGCACAAATTGGCATATACCTTTATCATAAGCCTGTTCACTTATCCTAAGTATCCCATAACACCTAGCATTAGAGGAAGTAAATTTAAGCTTAAGTAGAAAGGAAAACTGTCAATATCAGGACATATAATTGTTTCCTTATAGCAACGAAAAGGGTGTTACCTTCACAAACATATTTATCCTAATACAGGCCTAGGAGGTGTCCCTTAGTACCTGAAATGTATGTACCCAGAACAAAGATAAGGGTGGATCATGACCTGGAAAGCATGGGTTCAGAACAAGAGATAAATGGTTGCACCATGGTACCAGAAACAAATACAGTAAAAAACTAATTAAGTGAATCTAGTTTCAGGTGGCCTTTTACCAATGTACAAGAAGGGTATAAAGAGATGCCTTTAGGGATGGAACTTTGGGGAAGCACACCTTCTGCTTAAGATAAATGTAACATTGCTTCTCAAGACTGCTCTTCGGAGACTGCTATCATATAGAACCTTCTTCCTGACACTGGTTATTTGGTCTCTTCTTGAGTATATTTCATAACAAAATAACAAACTAAATTGTGGTCAAGCAATTGACTATACAAATGATCAACAGATCCTATCCACAACAGCCACGAATAGCCTCCTTTAATTAGTTGCTGCTGTTTTCTCTGGGCCTTTTCCCGCTTGGTCCTTTTATCTTCACTCATTACCTTAGAGTTACACTTCTCAAGTCTTCTCTCTCCCAGGTCCAGTAAATGCAGTCTATTGAGCTCCTTTGGCCAGAGAGGCACACCCTTCTTCACCTCTCTGGTTGCAGGCAGGAATTGACCTGCTAAAGTCCTGCAGCTCTTTTTAGCTGAGTCTGCTGGACTCATTTTAAGCAGGCTGGAGGACCCACTTCACTGCTCTTTTCCTGGGCTGGGTGAGTAGGACTACAGGGCCTCCAGCATGGGGCCTTATCACATACCTCCCCCTCCTGAAAGATTTTGGGATAGGGATTCTTCCCAAGAACAAGATCTCTCTCTGGGAAAAGAAATGTGCATTGTCATGCTGGGACCCTGGGCACTGCCTTATTGTGAAGGCGTAAAGTTGTAGTGCCAGATACTACCATGTAATTCATGGGTTAGTATCTTTCATTGCTTGTGTCAATTTCAAGGAGCATGGACCATAAGTAGTTTGAACGGGGCTCCGAGGAGATAATAGTGCAGTGCCACTACTGCCCAGAATTCCCTTCCTATGGTGGAGTACTTAGTCTCATGTTGCTGGAGCTTCCTGCTTAAGCAGAAGATCGGATGCTCTATTCCTTGAAAATTTTAAGACATTACGGCCCCCAAACTTATGGTGGAAGCGTCTGTGTATAAAGTAAAAGGTAGCGAAGAATCTCTGCACCAGAGCACTGGTTGCTCCCCCAAGATGTCTTTTATTTTTTGAAACACCGTGATAGTCCCATGTCCACTGTACTGTTTTTGGTGCAGACGTCCTGGTAAGACCCATCAATGGTGTGGCTAGTTCTGCAAAATGGGGAATAAACAGACAATAATAGCTGGCCAGGCCTAAAAAGGCCCACATATTTTTTTGTTTGGGGGATGGAAGTTTTTCCCAATGCCTCTGTTTTATCTTGCAGAGGTTGCATTTTCCCATTCCCTGCAAGATACCCAAGATATTAAGTCTCCTGCAGGCAAAATTTACATTTCTTCATGGGTGCTGAAAGCCCAGCCTTCTTCAGTGATTGGAGAACCAATGTTGTGTGCACTAAGTATGATTGCCAGTCTTCACTGAAGATCCCTACGTTGTCTAGATAGGCAGCTGCAGATTGCCTATGGTGATGAAATACATGATCCATTAGTCTTTGAAAGGTGGGCAACACCCAATGCAATCTGAAGGGCATGGGTTATAAAATAGAACAGCCCTAAATGGATGGCAAAGCTGGGAGTCAGCTCTAAGGGGTAAGTTCAACGTCATAATGAACTTCACTTTTCCAAGCTGATCCAAGAGCTCATCAGCTTGGGGCACAGGATAAGCATCAAATTGTGAGGCTGCATTCAAGGCCCTGAAATCCACACAGAACTAGGTTGTGCCATCTGGTTTGGGCACCAGTAGCACCACACTGCATCAAGGACTTTGGGACTCTTCAATGATGCCCAGTTCTAGCACTGCAGGAACCTCCTGTTCTAAAGCTACTCAGAGTTTCTCTGGAACTCTGTGGATCCTATGTTCAGGTCTGGCCCCCTAGGTTTATCTGGATGTGGTGGGTCAGGAGGTGGGTTTGACCCAGTTGAAAGAAGACGAGATCACCAAAGTATCCCAACAGGTTCCCAGCATGCTATCACAGGCGTGTAGGGCGCCTGTCTACTATGGGAATGTCTGCGGGGCCTGTTGGAGGCTGCGCTTCCTGTCCCAAGTCATGTAGCAGGTCTTGGGGTCTATAAATAGTCCCTCCTGTGCTTTCCAAGCCTTTAACTAGTTCACATGGAAAAATTGTTTTTCCTTTTTCCTATCCAAGCAACAGATCTCATAGTCCAGGGGTTCTCAGCCTTTTTCTTTCTGAGGCCCCCCCCCAACACCCTATTAAAACTCCACAGCCCCCTGGTACCACAACTGTTTTTCTGCATATAAAAGCCAGGACCAGCGTTAGGGGGGTAGCAAGCAGAGTAACTGTATGGGGCCCCATGCCACAGGGGGACCTGTGAAGCTAAGTTACCCAGGCTTCAGCTTCAGCCCTGGGTGGCGGGGCTTGGGGCTCTGGGCTTCAGCCTCATGTGGTGGGGCGTCAGCTTTCTGCCCTGGGCCCCAGCAAGTCTAACGCTGTCCCAGCTTGGTGGACCCCCTGAAACCTGCTTGCAGCCCCCCAGGAGGCCCCGGACCCCTGGTTGAGAACCGCTGTCATAGAGCACATTCCCCCTTTGGCAAATGATCTCCTGGGGTTCCTGCCACTTGGCCAACAGCATATTGTCGGTACTTGGCAACAACACGGTAGTTGGTAGACTCAACAAGTTTCAGAGGGGTAGCCGTGTTAGTCTGGATCTGTAAAAGCAGCAAAGAGTCCTGCTCTTATAGACCAACAGACGTATTGGAGTGTAGCTGACGAAGTGGGTATTCACCCACGAAAGCTCGTGCTCCAATACGTCTGTTAGTCTATAAGGTGCCACAGGACTCTTTGCCGCTTCAACAAGTTTGTTAGATTCTTTTCCAGGCTCCTTTATTATAATGGTGGGACTGGGCTTGTAGAGTCTATTCCAGATTCTCCCTTTTGATAACATGGTCTACATTTATAACATCCTCTGGCAAAAAGTTCCACAGGTTGACTGTGTGTTGTGTGAAGAAATACTTCCTTATGTTTGTTTTAAACCTGCTGCCTATTAATTTCATTGAGTGACCCCTGGTTCATGTGTTTTGAGAAGGGGTAAATAACAGTTTCTTATTCGCTTTCTCCATACCATTCGTGATTTTATAGGCATCTCTCGTATCCCCTGAGACGTCCCTTTTCCAAGCTGAATAGGGCCAGTCTTTATAATCAGTCCTCATATGAAAGCTGTTCTATCCCTCTAATCATTTTTATTGCCCTTCTCTGTACTTTTTCCAATTCTAACATTATCTTTTCTGAAATAGGGTGACTGGAACTGCATGCAATATTCAAGGTGTGTGCGTATCATGGATTTAAATAGTGGCACTATGATATTTTCTGCTGTCTCTTTCCTAATGGTTTCTAACAGTATCTTATTTTTTTTGACTGCCGCTGTACATTGAGTGGATCTTTTCAGAGAACTCTTCACAATGAAGCCAAGATCTCTTTTTTGAGTGGTAACAACTAATTTAGACCCCATCATTTTGTACATATGTTTGGGATTATGTTTTCCAATATGCATTACTTAGCATTTATCTATGTATTTTCATCTGCCATTTTGTTGCCCATTCACGCAGTTTTGTGAGATCCCTTTGTAACTCTTCACAGTCAGCTTTGGATTTAACTATCTTGAGTAATTCTGTAACACCTGCAAACTTTTCCACCACACTGGTTATCCCTTTTCCAGCTAATTTATGAATATGTTGAACAGCACTGGTCCTAGTACAGATCCCTGGGAACACTCGCTATTTACCTTTCTCCATTGTGAAAACTGACCATTTATTCGTACCCTTTGCTTCCTATCTTTTAACCAGTTACTGATCCACGAGAAGACCTTTCCTCTTATCCCATGTCAGCTTACTTTGCTTAAAAGCTTTTGGTGAGATCATAGAGTCGGTCAGGAACAGATCCCAGCTCTCTTGGGTCCCAAGCCAATGTTTTAACCACACATTCATGCCAGTACCATTATGCTTTGCATCAGCACTAAATCAACATAAGAAAACCATTGAAGAACAGTTTAGATAGATAAAGGAATCACCAGCAGGTCCATTTAGGGTAACTTGCTTTCTTTGACGTCAACCTGCGGATTTTGTGTTCTTTACTGCTAGCGAATGTGTAAATCTCGTTTTTACATGACACTAAAGCAGGGGTCGGCAACCTTTCAGATGTGGTGTGCCAAGTCTTCACTCTAATTTAAGGTTTCGAGTGCCAGTAATCCATTGTAACGTTTTTAGAAGGTCTTTCTCTATAAGTGTATAATATATAACTAAACTATTGTTGTACGTAAAGTAAATAAGGTTTTTAAAAAGTTTAAGCCGCTTCATTTAAAATTAAATTAAAATGCAGAGCCCCCCCAGACCGGTGGCCAGGACCTGGGCAGTGTGAATGCCACTGAAAATCAGCTCATGTGCTGCCTTCAGCACGCGTGCCATAGGTTGCCTACCCCTGCACTAAAGCCTCCTTACTTTTCAGGCTTTTCTCGGTAATGAACAAATAATTCAAACCACTGCAGAGAAACCTACAGTTTTATTAAGAACATTTCTCCTTTAAATCCATCTGTTCATCTAGAAACTTATATGACTCTCGTCACGCTGAGCACCTCCAAGCACTTTCTTCTCTCCTCCCAAGTAGTAGGCCTATGTGGGGAGGGTTTGTTGGTTGCTTTTAAATGACTGATGTTGCTATTGTGGGAAAGCCAAGGCTCTGACTCATGAGGTTAGCGGTTGTTAGCAATAACCAATCATTTGGAAGAACAGTTAACATGGGACCGTTGTACAAATCAGATTCAGACACATTGGCCTTTCACTCGTCTGCCACAATGGATGCTGCTAACTGTGCTAACACTTCAATGTTCAGGGGCTGGACTTAGAGAACAGCCTGTGCCACCTCTCTCCATTTAATCTGGTGGTGAATGAGGAGTTAGTTCTTGGTTTTAGAAGAGGCTGAAGGCCTTGCAGCAGGGGCCAGAAGCTGGATGCCCCAGCCTAGCAGGAGAGCCACACTCACTCAAACACTAACACTAGGACTAGTGATGGGCCTGTGGTGCAAGCTCCAGGCCCTGACTGAAGTTCCCCAAAGCCTGAGGGTGTTTGGACCTGAGGGGTTTGGTTCAGGCCCATCTCCACCCTGAACCACTAATAAAAGAAAGCACTGAAAGTGGTGGGCTTTTTATACACCAGCTCCTCTTTCAAGCAAGCCCCACTGCAAACACCTCAGGGGCATGGGGAGACCCAGTGAGTGTAGAGGGCAGGGTGGTAAAAACACCCAAGGCCCAGCTATACCGAAGTTCACACAATTGCTACTGCCAGGGAATTATGGAGAAATTACAGGGTCTTCTTTTTGCCAGTGTGGACAGAACCTACTGCATTTGCCTCTATCTAGTGTCCCCCTTGCAATGAATTGGCCCACTGGGGCTGCTCAGCCCTGGTGCTGCAAAGCAGGACAGGAGCATACCACACGGGGACCTCCAGGCAGGCATTTGACTGACTGGAGCTGTCCTTCCCAGGCCTTCCAAAACCACAATTCAAATGGTTTTAGCTGCAGTTACTTTCCCGAGTGGTTTCCTTTGCTATGGACTGACCCTTTTTCCTTTCCAACAAAGGGTGGTGGGAGGATGGGATTTATGTGCCCCTATGCACACTGCTCTGCAGCCAGGACACAGTGCCAGTGTCCTTGGTTTGTGCAGCGGGAGGAGGGGAAGGGATGCTCTGCTATGTGACTGCTGCCTATGAGCTCAGCATAGCTCTATGGGGCCACTAAAAAGTTCAGCAGCAAAAGCCTTTGGTCCACAGCTATCGTGATGTAAGCAGAGGCTGAATGATCTCTCCCTTGACATCCAGTGGTGAGCTGTGGAAAAGACTTCAGGAGCTGATCTTGTTTGCATGGGCACACCCACCCTGCCTAGGCACTCAGCATGTTGGGATTGCTTGCCCAAATGATCACTTGTGGCTGGTGTTGGAGCCCCAGTCTCCTTGTTATTGGCACAGGAGTAATAAAGCATTGCTATTCATGTTGTGTGAGTCGAGGGCAGCAGGACTGTACCCGGCATACCCCAATGGAGGGACTCATCCTCAACTGAATGTCACTCGCTAGGCAGGGGTCATGGTTTCCAAAGCCCAATGGGTTGAGGATGAGTGGGGTATTTGTAGTTGGTGGTGTGGGCAGTGTTTGATTGTTTTTCTCTCCATAGTATATTAAATTAATTTAGACTTAATTAAGAGTCATGTAGAGATAAAATCAGTAATACCTAGGTTTAAGTATTACATCTACTTTAAAACAGTGTCTGTATTGCAAAAGAGTGCCCTGTATGTACCAGCAGTGAGGCTCCTCTACTAACAGCCAAAATCACTGAGCACTGTGTTGAGTGTGGGGCTCTGAAAATATCTTGGTGAATGGGCAGATAGCAGAGAGGTGCAGCTAGTGGCCAGCAGTGTGGCTACTGGAGAGGCATAACAAGTGGCCCCCAGAGCATCTGGTAGAAATGTGTGGCTGGCGGGGAGGCATGGGCAGCTGTTGGGGAGGTACAGCCAGCAGGGTGGATGGCAGAGAGGTATGTGGCAAGCAACCAGCAGGGCAGCTGGCAGAGAAGGCCAGAGAAGAACCCTACACATGTTTGGCAATTGGCTTTTGGGGCAATGAGTGAGTGCCTGACCAGCAGAGTGTTTAAGGTAACTCCTTACTCCCCTCACCCCCTTCCACAGGAGAACTCTGGGGCTGCACTGGCCATCAACAGCAACTGTGAATTGGGTGCAAAGAAGGGACGGGCACATTAGAGGGGCTTTTGGGTTGCTGGACTTAAGACCCAAACGGGAAAAGGACACTGCCCAACTTACTTGAGGGGTAGGTCTTTTCCTCATGGTTTATGTTTATGAACCCTAAGTATGGTGTTTTCCCAAATTAATGCTGAGTTACTTCTCTCCTTTTAGTAAAAGTTTTTGCTACACACAGTCTCTGTGCTTGCAAGAGGGGAAGGATTGCCTCTTAGAGGCACCCAGGAGTGGTGTGTAATTGTCCAGGTCACTGGGCGGGGGCTCAAGCCAGTTTTGTGTTGTGTTATTGAAAAGGAACCCCCTAAATACTGAACCTGGCCCTTGTTGATGCTGGCTCCACCTGGCAGAAGGGTTACAATTACACTCCCCAGAGTACGTGCCCCATTGAGAGGAATGGGAGGGTGTTATGTGGGGTGGGGAGATGGAAGCTCTCAGTGAATGGGAGGGGCCATGGAATAGGAGAAGACGTGAGGGGAGCTACTGAGACTCCGCGGGAGCTGGCTCAAGGGTCATCCCTGGCTTGGCCTATTGCCATTCCTATGGCAATGCAGCGGTAGCTGGTGCCCCTTCCTATGCTGGTGGTTGGCACATGTGCTCCTGCCCCTCCTGCAGGTGGGTGTCTTCTGGTGGCTGGAAGGGAGGCCCAGGCAGGGCCAGCTGCTGGTGAGTCACATGAATAGCAACCTGCCCTTGGCTGCCTGGGGTGATAGACTGTGCTACCCCCTGCACCCACCTGGCACACCAGCCCAGATGGCTGCAGCTAGCCATGTGGCAGCTGCTCCAGCCCCTCCTCCAGGGCTAGGGTTACCACCTTTGCAATGCCAAAAAAATAAAATAAAAGGTGGGCAAACCCCTAGGAGGCAAAGCCCCTGCAACCCCAAAACCCAACCACAGGACAACTCTGCAATCCCCCCCTCCCCGCAACAGCCCCTTACATTATCTAGAGAGTAACACCTACAGATAAGATTGATAAACTGGTGTTTGTTTTATCAGCACATTTTGCCAGCCTGTCTTCCTCGCTGATTTCATGTAGCCAGTTGTCATTGAATGTGCAGTTTCTGAATGTGAGCTTTATTTTCTGGGGTGGGGTGAGGAATGCAGTAGGCTCAGTTGCACCATTGCCCTGATCTTCCATTATTTACTATGCCTTGCATAGCTCCTCACGCTCATGTGACTCGCAACAGTTTTGATGTTACCACAAACTGTGAAAGTGGGAACACTGCAGCATCTTTAGCTGGACACATTAACATTAGGTGTCCCAGTGTATTGTAATAATAATGCAAATCTTTAGACCCTGTTAAAACAAACCTGGCAGATTAAATAACTTTTCTGGCAATTGGCAAATCCATTAACAAAACCTGTCAGGCTGGTCAAATACTGGCCAGGTGGTAACCCTAGCTGGGTTGCTTGCACACAGGGACCCTCTAGGTCCTGCTCTCACCTCCGTATGATATTGTGGGGATGAAACTACGCATCAGCCCCTGGAATAATTGCATGAAGGGGGTACTAGCCCCTGGTCCGTGTGCCCGTCGATGTCTGCCCTGAAGAGGACACCAGACTGCATCAGCTCATGGCCCCAGGGCAGACATTTTTAACAATTAGCTGCTTTTTTGTTTAAGAAATGCCTAGCTCCCTGCCACTACCAATGCAGGGCCCTAACCTGAAAAAGACTGATTGGTAGCTAGAAGGGATAAGTATCTATTAAGTATCCAAGTACTGTTGAAATGCAGGATTTACTGGCTGAGACCTGTTAAGATTTTATCTTAGCCATACTAGGCTTAGTGTTAAGAAACACTTGACACAAATAAGTGACCAAAGAATGACCCACGATTAAAGGAAAAGATGTACCAATGAATGGTATTGTGAAAAGTTAGCCGGTAAGATTAATTTTAGATCACAAAAAGCCCTAAAGGTACTAACACGGGCCTTAACTTCAGGACACAGACTGTGCATCAGTGCTAATGAGGTTATAAGGAACTAGGCACAAGCTATAGAAAACAGGGTACTCCAATATTCTTTGGGAGCACAATGCAAATAAGAAAAAAAGAGGGTTGACAGTTTCACACATAGTTGCAGGGTATGAGGTACAGTCAGAATCACACTATAAAAGTAGGTGCCCACATTGGGAAAACTGAGTTCCCCATAGGAAAACTCCACCAGGAACCATCCCTCTACTGATGATCAAGCCAGGAGAGCCATATCAAACCACAAGACTATCTAGGACAGGGGTGGGCGAATTATGGTCCACGGGCTGCATCTGGTCCACCAGCCCTTTTAATCCAGCCCTTGAGCTCCTACCGGGGAGCAAGGTCTGGAGCTTGCCCCGCTCCGGCACACCAGCTGGGGAGCAGGGTTGGGGGCTTCTCTGCATGGCTCCCAGAAGCAGCAGCATGTCCCCTTTCTGGCTCCTACACATAGGGGCAGCCAGGGGGCTCCACTCCACATGTTGCCCCTGCCTCAAGCGACGCCCCCACAGCTCTCATTGGCCGGGAACCACAGCCAATGGGAGCTCCACGGGTGGCACCAGCGGACAGGGCAGCATGCAGCAGAGCTGCCTGACTATGCCTCCGCATAGGAGCCAGAGGGGGGACATGCCACTGCTTCCGGGAGCTGTATAAGTTAAGTGCTGCCTGGAACCTGCACCCCTGAGCTGCCCCCCCCCCGTGCCCAACCCCTGCCCCACTTCTTGATCCCCCGGGTATCAGCCAGAACACGCCTCCTACACCACCAAAACCCCTCATCCTCAGCCCCACCCCAGAGCCTGCACCCCTGGCCGGAGCCCTCACCCCCCTCACACACACACTCCATCCCCACAGCCCCATACCCTGAACTCATTTCTGGTCCCACTCCCAAGCCCACACCCCCAGCCCAAGCCCTCACCCCCCTCCCACATTCCAACCCCAATTTTGTGAGCATTCATAGCCCACCATACAATTCTATATCCAGATGTGACCCTCAGAGGAAACAGTTTGCCCATCCCTGCTAACGATCATTATAATTATGTGTAGGATTTATCTATGCTTGGCTAATCATAACTTTGTTGGTAACTCTAATAAACTTGAAAAAGGATATTAGACATTGTTCTTGTGACTGGTTTTCATGTGATCGCTGAGGTTCTAGATCTGGAACAAGTAGCAGAGATGACTTTCACTCCACTGAGCTTGAGCCTGTAGCCACTAGAGCCAAACCCACTGTGGTGTAACATACCATTAGTAAATACACTTGAACTAAAATAAAAGGCTACACCCCACACACTGTGGGAGTTCCCATCCTCAGCACCTGCAAACCTGCCTCTGCTCTCACCCCAGCTATTATTCAGTTACTGTTTATCAGTATCTTGGCAACAGGGGAGAAGCCAATGCCTAACCAGCAAGTCTCCCAGGCATTTGACAAACACTTCCTTTCTTGTCTGCATTACGAGAAATAAGCTGGTTTCCTTTCCTTATCAATGGGAGGGTAGGTCTGTGCTCAGAGCCAGGATGTTGGATTCCTTCCAATGAACGTTCCGGCGCTCCTTTATTTTCTCCTCATTAAGGACTAGGATTTATAGAGCCAAAGCACCATGCAAATGCCATGCCACCACTGTCAGGCCAACCGTGCTAAGAAGGAAACGTGCAGTTGATTATGACGTGTCCCTAAGCCATGACCTGTTGTTTTTAAGCAGAAGAATGGGGCCTGGTAGCTAGGAAGGGGCTGCTGCCACCTCCACTGCAGCCCCAGGAGCAGCTGTGATGTGAGCCAGGAGCACTCCCAGCAGTTGCTTCTCTTCCCTGCTGCTGTTCAGCAGCTCCCCCGCAGCCGCCAGCTGCAGAACAGGAGGAGCTCTGACCGCTCCTTTGCCTCAGAGCCGTAACTAGCTATTTTTGTGCCCGAGGCAAGAATATACAATTGCGCCCCCCGCAGCGCCGCCCACCCCAAAGCACCCCCCCAAGCACACACCCCGAAACACTGCCCAGCCCTGCAGAAACAAACCCTCCTTCCCCAGCGGCTCCCCACCAAAACAGCTGTGGGCCGAAAAGGAAGGGGGGTGTGTGTGTGTGTGTGAGAAATGGCACCCATAGGGTGACCGGATCACAGCAGTAAAATAGGACCCATCCCCTCCCAGCTCGGCCCCACCATCACACCCCTCTTCTCACCCTAGCCCCCTGCTGGCTTGCTGCATCCCTCCTAGTCAATCCCTCACCCACCACTTCCCTCCTTTCACCTTCTCCCTCCCGTCAGAAACCGCCATGGCGACCCCAAGAACCCCTGCTGGCTCACTGCTCGACTCTGCCCACCCGCCACTTGCCCACCTGCTAGCCCCCAACTCGCAGCTCATCCCCTCACCTCTTCCTCCCCAAGTATAAAGCCTTATTCAAAGACTCAGAGGTCACTATATTACTGTACACAGCAGTCAATCAATGCAGTTGTAGATAAATCTCTGCTTTATGCATTTTCGTATAAGGTAGTATAATTACGGTAAAAGAAAAATGTCTTTTTGCTAGAAGTAGAATAAGATCTTCCCCCCAATTTGTAATCAGTTGCCCTGTTGAATGAATGAGGTGTGAATGAGGAAGGTGTGGAAGGCAGGCACCTCCAGACAGCTGCAACCCTTGGAGAGGGGCTGGGAGCCAGATCAAGGACAATCAAACTTGTTCAGTGGTCTGACTAGAGAAGAGCAGACATACTGACGGCCTAAGGGGTTAGAAGCAAGCACCTTCCTTTGGTAACACCCTTTTTGCAGCATTGGGACACCCCCAGCCCAGAGAAAAGCAGTATAAAGGACCAACAGACACAGTCTCGGATTTTGAACCAGGGAGATTTGCCCCTCTCCAGCCACTGACTTGCCGCTCACCTCCTCATCCCCCCACCCCCAAGTATAAAGCCTCATTCAAAGATCCACGGGGTCACTATATTAATGCACACAACAGTCAATCAATACAGTACCAAAAATTAAAATACTGAAAATGGATGCCCCCCTCCATCCACTGACTCGCTGCTCGCCTCCTCACTCCCACTCCAAGTATCAGAGGCAGCAGGTCTGTAGAAATTTTGGTGGTGCCCAGAATGCTTAGAGCCCCCCTCCCCCCAAACTCTGCCCCACACCTGCCTAAGGCTCTGCAAGGGAGTTTGGGTGAAAGGAGGAGGTCTGGGATGCAGGCCCTGGGTTGGGGCAGGGGATTGGGGTGTAGGACGGTTGAGAGGTTGGGCTCCGGGGTGGAGTCTGGGGGGCAGGCTCTGGGATGGAGTTTGGGTGCAAGCTCCAGGCTAGGGAACAGGGTTGAGGTGCAGGATGGGTAGAGGGGTGCAGGCTCTTGGGATGGAGTTTGCGTGCTGGGTGCACGCTGCGGGCTGGGGCATAGGGTGGGGTGCAGGATTGGTGGAGGGGTGCAGGCTCTGGGAGGGAGTTTGGGTACTGGGTGCAGGCTCCAGGCTGGGGCACAGGGTGGAAGTGCAGGATGGGTGGAGGGGTGCAGGCTTTGGGAGGGAGTCTGGGGTGCAGACTCTGGGGATGGAGTTTGCGTGCTGGGTGCACGCTCCGGGCTGGGGCACAGGGTGGGGTGCAGGATGGGTGGAGGGGTGCAGGCTCTGGAAGGGAGTGTGGAGGGCAGAGGAGGCTCTGGGACAGAGTTTGGAGGCTGGAGAGGGGGTGTGGGCTCTGGGAGGGATGGGACTGCCATTACATGTGGCTTCCTTCCTCCCCTGCTGCCCCTCACTGTAGTCTTACTGGGGGTAGGGGATGGGGCTGCCCCTTGCCCAGTTTGCAGGAGTGGTGGCAGATCACAGGGTCAAACACTCATCGAAGCCCCAGAAGCTGCTCAGGTGAGTGAGATCCACTGGTTGCAGATGATCCTGTGTCTTCCACCGGAAGCCCTCTCAGCGTCTCCTCCAGGTGGGTGCTGGGGGAGGGGAGGGCTGAGAAACATGTATGTGCCCCTCCTCTCCCCTCCCTCGCCCTCCTGATGTGCAGCAGCTGCCTCAGCTGGCTGCTTGGCTGTCTGCTGGCATCCTGTTGCCAAGGCAGCAGCAGCTTTCGTTATGGGAGGGACGCTCTTGGGCCTTTCTGTGCCCCTCAGCTTTAGTCGGCCTTGTTATGGCACTGCTTTGCCCTCTTCCCTACTGGATGGCGGGAGCCTCAGGGAGAGAGACAAGTGATTTTCTGGCTTTGCCTGAGCCTCGAGAAGCCTCTGATAAAGTTGGCTACCCCAGCTCATGTCCAGGCAGCCCAAAAGAGAGGGTGGCCCAATGAGTACAAGATGCCAAGAATCAACCACCAGTTGCAGTTCCTAGGAGCTCCAGCCAAGCCCAGGATCACACTGAGCTCAGCAGTGTAGCTAGCAGGGTGCAGGGGAAGCAGCCGTTTCCCCTCAGCATATTTTCCAAAAGCAGCACCTGCCCGATAGGCACTGGGGTAAGCACGACTGGAGGAGCCATGGGAGGGGTGGCGGGTGCGGCCGGAGGAGCGAGGGGCCTGGCTCCTCACCCACTGCACCTCATGCTCAGCGTGGCCCCAACATCACTGCAGCCACCATTAGCAGGCCCCAGCCACGCCACGGGATTGCAGACAGCGGCCTGGCCATGCGTGCTGCCCTCCCCGTGGAGCCTCCCGCCTCACCTGGCCTACCCAGGGCACATGTGGCGTGTCCCGCTGGGAAGGAGCTTCTGGAGCGCAGCTGAATGAGAGAGGCGTGGGGCTCCCCAACAGCACTGGGAAAGTTTATCGGTTCGGGGAACCCCAACCAGCTCCTTGCTCATCTGCCAGCCGCCCCGCCTGGGACAAGTGTCGCCCCCACAGCCCCTCTCCACTGCATGTCTCCGGCGGGCAGCCCATGCCCCCAGGCTGCGCTGCCCACCCGGGCCCTGCCCACTCTGCGCTGCCCCTGGACCCATCGCGCTGCCTCGCAGGCTGCAGCAGCCTCCTTGCTGCACTGCAGTGCTCCCGGCCCCAGCCAGCCATGGCCCGTGTACCCAGGCTGCTGCACAGGGGCGTCTCCTCCCCAGCCCGGCTTGGGATCCAATGGGACAATGAGGGGGCAGAGTCAAGGCACAGGGGGCAAGACCCAGAGGAGGAGCCAAGGGGTGTGTGGCCAGGAGAGGAGCCAAGGGGGGCACCTTTTTTATGTTTGCTCCCCCTACACTTAGAACCAGGGATGCAGTGAAGGAGGTGCAGTGGCCAGCTACGCTGCCGGCTCTACACCTACTAGGGACACAGCACGGCACTGACTGAGCCAGGACCGGAACTCAGGTGTTCCAGGCCTCTGGCCCCAGCCGTGCTGCCTGTGTCAGTGCTGGGAGCTACACTGGGAGCTCATTGTTATTATCAGCATCACCACAGCAGCTAGGATCCCAGGCACAGACCAAGAGACATCAGTCCAGAAAGCACAATGGGGCCTCCAGTAATGAATGGCCAGGGCCTCTTGCAGCAGCCCAACCTTGGTTCTGTACTGACACAGAACAAGAAGGGCCCTACTCACTGAGCCACTATCACCACTTCCTCCAACAGTGGCATCTTCCTTGAGACTTCCCATCCATGCTTTGCCCATGCCCTGCTTGGTTTGTAACATACAAGAGGACAGTATGAGATGGTAGGGCAGCTAAACTCAGATTTGGATCTATATATTTTCTCCTGCTTGGATTCTCCACACATAGAAAGACAGTAACCACTTGTCAGACACTGGCACATTAGAAAATGTTGGGTTTTATTTAAAATATGTTCATAGGCTACAGCAAGACAGCATTCTATTCCCCAGATGTCACCCGCTGGCCAACAGATGTAGTTATACAACTGAGGAGGAGAAAAAAGGACTTGAACCATTCACTGGATCTATATAAATACTTCTGGTTTACAACAAATACAAAAATAGAAGCAACAAGGCTGGGCTGTGCCTGCACTGACTTCAGCTGCCTTCCCCAGTCATTGATGCATCACTACTTCGAGTTCCCAGGTGTGGTGTTGCATCAGCACGCACTCCTAGGGCAGGCTGGAGTGAAGACTAAGGGTAAAAATCACACTGAGATGGTGTTTGACTCAGAAAAATACTGTACAAGTGACCGGACCAGGGACAGATCCCAGCTCCTCAAAACAAGCTTCATGACATCATCATTAGCTCTGCACTGGCTACTCCTCTTCCTTTGTCCACAAGGACCATGAATGGCTCTAACCTTTGTCCCCAGCCTCCCAGGGGGGAGTGTGGTGTGTGTGAATGGAATCCTCTCCCATGCTACAGGATTGTGATGTCTACTGGGCCATTCCTACCCCGAGTCTTGTCACTTTCACTTCAGCCTGACCATGCTGTCCATGCTAAAGGGCATTTCCTCCTTGGCTGAGGTTACAGCCCCTCTGCCTGCCCGCTGCTGCACTCATTGACATTAATACTTCAGTGGGAGAGGGCCAGTCTCAGGTGGCGGAGGCAGGCAAAATGGCTGTTTGAGTGATTTCACTGTGATCTACCTGGGGATAGACAGAAACCAGGCTGCTCTTCTGTCTGCAATGCCTTGCAGCTGCTGGTTAGAGGACCCATCTCAGGGTAAGAAGTGGGTCATGGCAGTTCAGGGACACTCATTTCACCAGTGGATTGCAAACATTCTCCTTCCACCCCCAAAACAAAACACAGATTGTAACAGCGGGACAGAGAGCTTCCTCAGGGGGACAAGATTAGATCAGAGTCCAGTATCCTGTCTCCATGAGCAGCTAAGATTCCTCATGTGTCAGAGGATGGCAAACCCCACCTACTACTGTGCCTGGCCAATTTGCAGGGGTCCTTAACTACACACACTGTTTAACACTGGCAACAGACAGACGACAAAACAGGATCGGGTTCAGCAACAGCCTGAAACAGGAGTGAAGAATGGCTGCTTGGTGTGGCGCCAAAGCAAGTGGCAGAATTGGTTAGCCAGCGCACATGCTGTGAACACCTTTATTTATCCACTACAAAGTTATTGCTTCACCACACAGCTGTTGATCTGCCTGCTGAGCCTTTCAGGGTGTCTCCCCACTGCCATTCAACACCCGCGCCAGCCGACTTGGGCTCCTGAGGCTCAGCTGCAGGCCTGTTTAATTGCAGTGTAGACCTTCGGGCTCAAGCTGCAGCCCTTGCTCTGGGAGCTCACAGGATCCTAGAACTCAGACTCCAGCATGAGCCCAGACATTTACACCGCAATTAAACAGCCCCTAAGCCTGAGTCAGCTGGCACAGGGCAGCTGTGGGTTAATGGCAGTGTAGACACACCCTTAGAGACTAGCTACTTGAGTGTGCAAGCCAGTCAGAAGGAGACAGGGAGTGAACATGCAGCTGCGAGGACAGTTCAAAAGGCCCCAGCAGAGCTCTCTCATCTCCCAATCACATAGCTCATGGGATGGTCCTGCCCACCACTGAGAGCTTTAACAGTTGCTCATCTCTGGGTTATTGCCTTGGGATCCATTTCCCTGCTCTTTAAAGATAATAAATACAGTTATAAAACCTTCAAGGATTGTGTGTTCACTTCCCATCTCCCAGAGGACCTGAGCAAACCAGTGACTGGCGCTAGGACTTGGCATTCAGAGGTGTAGTGGAGAGGGCTGTAGGAAGGGACATAAAAAGAGGAAATAAAGTCCTGTTCTCCTGCTGGAGTATCTCTGGCATCCCATCTTAGAGCTCTCCATCTTAGTGACAACACCACTGGAGGGGAGAAGGACAAAAAATTGCAGCTAGACAAGTAAAATAAATGAATGCTAAAAGTAAAAGACTGGATGACACTGAAAGCTAAATTGCAGCTAGAAAAGCCGCCAGCCTGGATAATTCAGTCCTAGCCCAATGTCAAACCTCCCATTCCTGAGCTCACAGAGAAGCTAGCAAAAAGCCAACTACAAGCTCATCTAACTGAAGTTAACATTCTAAACCTTGTATAACATGGATTCAGGCTAGGACACAGAAATGAAACTGGCCTAATGGCACTGATGGGTGATCTCCTGCTGTCAGTGTGCAGAGGGCAGACAGCCATTCTCCTCCTCCTTGGCCTCTCTACAGTGTTTGACATGGATAACTGTGAAATATGCTGTCCGGCCTGAGAGGACAGTAGTCCAGGATAATGAGGTAAAATGGTTTGAGTCCTTCCTGTACAAATACACCCAAAAAGCAGTGATAGGCAACTGCACCTCTACCACTAGACTCCTCACTTTGGGTTTCCACAAGGATCAATTCCCTCCCTGGTCCCTTTTGAAATCTACATCCAACTGCTCGGTGAACAGGTCAGATGACATGGACTCAAGTGCCAGCAATATGCCGATGACACACAGCTCTACCCATCCTTCACCACATATGACCACATGCCTACCACCAAGACAACTCAATGCTTGGATGAGATCACCTCGTGGATGAAGAACAGCTGGTTGATGCTAAACCCTAGCAAAACAGAGATGATGCTGGAGGGTGGGGGAAAGTATTTTGAAGAGTTTGCAGCCGTGGTGGAGTCTCCTTTGGCTGAAGTTCACATCCACAATTGATCAATTCAGTCCATTGACTTATGAGTACTCCTGGATTCCTCACTGACAACAAGCTCGCATGTCACAATGATTGTAATGCTTTCCACCATTTCTGGCTGGCTAGGACACACCATCCCATCAGGCCTGGCCTCAGTTATTCACACCTTCATCACTGCTCAGCTGGCCTGCAGCAATGAGATACACCTGGGCATGAAACCTGCAGTACATGAAACTCTGAGTACAGAACACTGCAGCACATCTCAACACCACAGCCTGCCATGAGCACCAGTCCGCTACTCTCTATGCTGGCTTCCCCTAGCATTTCCACTCAAGTTCAAGGCTCAGTCCTTATCCTCAAAGCATTCGACGGCCTGTGCCAGGATATCTAAAAGACCATTTAAGCTCTGGGATGAAGACCTTGTCGACAACTTTGCTCCTCTGTCACAATGGAACAATAAAAAAGAGTAAAGCACGAGACAGATCTTTCTCCAGGGGCAATCTGAGCCTGTGCAATGAACTCCCCCGGCCAGGAACTAAGGGCTACCACAAACCTCACCACCTTCTGCTCGAAGTGCAAGGTGCGTTTCTTTGATCTCCATTCTGCAACTAGTGTATTTATTTAATAAAAATCAGATTAAAATCACCCTTACCAAAACAAGACACTCCCCTGCACTAGCTGCTCCCTCTGGGGCGAGGATAAGAGAACAAACACAGGACAGATGCGTAGTCACATTGCTTAATGCCCAACTGGAAGGTGCCCACAGACTGTGGTGAGGAGTGTGGTATAAAAACCTATGTAGGATACTACATTATCAGTGCTTTCAGTGGAAAACAGCTAAAATGGGAGGGGGATCAGGAGAGTTCCCAAATCTTCAGTTACCCCCAAATGCTACTGCTTAGAAACCCTCTCTGTGGAGCGACGAGTGGATTCCCAGCCCCAGCTAGCTGTGATAGGAACACACGATGCACCCCTCGTTCTGCGCTGCGCTGCCCTCCTCTAACAAAGGCCCTGGGAGGAGTGTGCTACTCAAACAGATCCCAAGTCTTCAATAAGCTCGTCATATGGTCCTATTCCTCCAGAGGGGAGTGTTTGAATCCCGCTGTGGGAGCTCTGCTTAGCCCTGGAGCTGATGGCAATGGAGCAGAAGTAGCTGCTGACCTTGCAGCAGTGGTGAGGTTAACGGGAGTTGAATGAGCTCAGCCCAGACACACAGAGGTTAGGCCACGGAGTGTGTTATTCTTTTTCTGCAAGTCCTGCCACCGTCTGCAGAATCCTCTCCGCAGCTCTGCAAGCGCTGTGCTTTGAAGCAGGAGTCAGCATCACAGTGCTCCTCCCTGGATGGCACCATGCAATACAGCAGACATGGCTACACCCACTGCAGCTCTCTCTCTCTCCCAGGCATCCTGCTGCTGTCAGGAAGCTGCCAGCACTACCATGGCAGTTCAAGAGCTGTGGCTGACACGGTCAACGTGCACCTCTGCCGACTGCAGGGGTCCTGTTGTCGGTGTTTATAGGGGACAAGGTGAAAGCTGGGAGCAGTCCTGACCCAAGCAAATGCGCAAGAGCAGCACTGATGGCCAATCCGCAGGCAAACAGTTCCAGCGATGGAGGAGCGTAGCGCTACCTGCAAAGCGAGCCCACACCCCACTGCTCGCTGGGACCTCATCCCCAGGAGCATGGGTTAATGTCACTGGAGGGTTTTTTTTGTTAAACACTGAAAGATTCATACTCCAAAAAGCTGGGCTGTCATTTGTGCAAGACAGTGAGTCAGCCCTCCCAGCCCCACCCCCACCCCCAAAACGATCCCTGGCATAAAGCAGCATTTCCTGGCACTTTGTTACACTGCAGTCAATCCACTCGTCTTCCTTGCTAGCTGTGCTCCTCTCCCCTGTGAGATCGGCTGCTGGGGGAGGAGGGGATGGGGGGACAGCGAAGGCAGGAGGTTGCTCCCTGCAGAGCTCACAGGCGACATGGCACTTTGTTTTAGCAGTGCTTTCAAACACAATCAACCCAAACAGCGGATGCCTGATACGCGCACACACACCAGAGAGGAGGGGATTGGTGAGTAACAGGCAGCCATCTTGCTGGTCGCAGGGCCACTCTCCAGCAGCCTACTCACAACTGCTGGACACACCCTTTCTAGAATGACTCACTGAGGGGGTCACGGGCACCCTGATGCCAGAGTTACACAAGCTGCTTGCTGGTGTGAGGGGAGTGCTGCGTCCTGGTGCCGCTTGCACCATATTGCGTCTGTCTCCCACCTTTCGCTCCATGTGATCCCAAAGCGCTTCACACACGCGAGCGATGCAGAGACAGTTTTATTCAGCGTGAGGGAAATGAGGGGCTGATCCAAAGCCCACTGGAGTCAATGCAAGTCCTTCCATTGACTTTGGCTCAGGCTCCTAAAGTGCATGGTTACAGTGGCTGTATGAGAGGTGCTTCTAGAACGCTAAGCAGGCTGGACTCCTAATATGCATCAGCCCAGCCAGGCTTTTATGAGCTCAGCCTCTTCCAGCATTGCACTCATGCCTCCCATCCCATCCCCCACAGCTCCATTGTCCCCCATGTACAATGGGGTTTCTGCTCAGTCCTTGCACTCCCCAGGGACAGTGCAGTGTCAAGCCACAGAGCACTGGACGTTTCATTTAGATATTGATGACACACAGCTTTGGGGGAAAACACAGACAGAGCTATTCCTCCTGCCCTCTCTAAGGTGTTCGCTGGCTCCTGATCGCAGCAGGGCTACATCCTACTACAACCCTACCACCCAGGGGCCAGCTCCAGACCCACCTCTCGACTCTCCTTTGAGGGTGCTTTAAGACAGCCCTCTCCTGTGGTTAGAAGCTTGGGGTGCTGAGGAGCCCTCTGTGGAGAGCACAGAGTGCCTGACACCGCCATCAGACAACCGTCACTCCAAGTTTGGACTCCGCACCGCTGGTTCCTGGCCAGACTCCATATTGCCCTTAAAGTGCAGACATCTTTCAAACAGAGCTCTCCTGAATCTTGCTCTAAAAAAACTGTCCCTCTGGCCTCCTCAAGGAGCTGAATGAGGGGTCTAATTCTAGCCTGCTCATCTCCCCACTGCCGAACTCTACCCAGTGCAGGTCGGCCTTGCTTTGCAGCATCTGCTTGCGGATGGGCGCGCTGCCCTTTCCCTGGATTGCCCAGCGTGGCAGAGTGCATTATTATAGTATGGCATGGACTCTGCACAACTCTGGGTGGGGCTGGGCTTTGGGGTTAGCAAGCCACCTCATCCCTTTATTTTCACCTCTCTCCTGCCCTGAAGGAATGTTGGCACAGGGAGCGTGGTACGTTTTGGAAGGGATGTGGGGTGATTAAGCATGATCTATGCTGCGCACACTAGCCTCACAAGGGATGCGAGTTGCACAAGAATCCCCACGACTAACAGTCTGCTATTGCCACCTGCAGAACCGGACTTCAGCAGGTATCGTGCCAGGAGCCCTCTAACTCCTGTCTGGCATCTCACTGGAGCTGTAATTTTTACACTGAAAGTTGTTATGACAACTACTGTAACTGAGCTATTGCCTGAGTATGAACACTGGCACCTAAGCAGAGATGCATTTCGGGACCCAGCTAGGCCAAGGCCCAGTGTGGAAGGGTAACGTGGAAACCCCAAAGGGCAAGAGGAAATCTATCCTGAGGAGAACTAGCTGAGTATGGGTTGTGTATTCTGGGAGAACTGAACATGCCCCAGCTGTGTCCCCCATCCTGAGCTCTGTAGGCAGGGTCAGTCTCTGCTACCGGGGCCTCTCACTTAACTGAGGTCCACGGTTGTTCTTGAAAAAGAAAAAAAGCAGAATTAGGAATAAAAACGGTGGTAACTTGAACACTGAGTCCTT
This sequence comes from Chelonoidis abingdonii, assembly GCF_003597395.2. Lineage (NCBI taxonomy): Eukaryota > Metazoa > Chordata > Testudines > Testudinidae > Chelonoidis > Chelonoidis abingdonii. The sequence continues at coordinate 44,003,528 of NC_133777.1, forward strand.
CTAGGAGTGGGCCCAGCAGTGTCACACCAGAAAGGCCCGGCCACCTGTAGTCTGCTATGCCACCGTCCGATGGATGCGACGATGGCCCAATGTTGGTGTCACAGTGCTAGAGTCTCCCACTACCATGGTGATTCGGCTCTGGGCACTGTGTGTCTGGGCCAAAGCCAAGGCCCCTGGAAGAACATGTGGTTTCACTAGCACCAGGCCCTCGTCAACTGAAAAGAAGGGGAGTCCTGCTGGCAGCAGCTCAGGTTATACTGACAGTATGGTCCTGCTTGAGCAGGAGTCTCTGCTAGTAGAACAACAACAGTATTTGGTCCTAATTGTGCTGATCAAGGGCACAGAAGATTGCATGCTGTTGTGGCACCTTCTGTGCTCAACAGAGGCGATTCCTGGGCCATCGAGCTACTAACTGTTCTTACTTGCTCGGAGAATCCGGCTGGAGATGCAGCTCAAGCCGCCATCCAACGAAGCTGCACCCAAGATTTTGATAAACAGTCGATGCTTGGGAAGGGGTTTTGTACAAACAGGTGGCTATCATTTGGAAGAGGTGACTGCATGGATAGCCTGCTGGGCTCCAGTCTGATCCCACAGCGCGACAGGCCAAGGGAGGGCTTTGCCATTGCAAAGGGAGGTGTCATGAGCCAGAAGTAACACGGAATAAAAGAGTGTGCAATCCTGGATTCAGACTCTCTCAATATTGCAGACACGCTCACCCTGGAGATCTGTACACAAAGTGCTATTTTCCTGTCAAGGTCCATTGTGAGCCACAGCTCTGGGGCGACGGTCACCTGCAAACAGAGACACAGAGGAAGATGAAGGCAAGAAAACCCATACAGGACCGTGTGTTCACCCCGGGCTCCTCAAGGAACTTATTCCTGGCACTGTGCAGGGGAGGGGTGACGGGGGCAGATTCCATCTTTTAAAAGACCTATCACATCCTGTAGGGGGCAATCCACAGGCACTATTTCCCTGCACTGCAGCAGGTCCCTATCCAGCACTCGGTCACAGACTCTGTGCTGCCACGACGCTGCTCTGAAGTCATGGAAACTATGGGTCAGGTCCTGCTCCTGCTGGAGTCATTGCAGGAGGATCAGACCATAAGGCAGTCCTGACAGGTCCGCTGGAGCAATCAGCAGGGATGTGTTGTATCTGCACTAGAAACATTCTACCACAGCCAGGGATATGCTGAGCCACTAGCATTGTGCGGGGGGTAAGAGAGGGCAGGCATGACACAGGCAGTCGGAGTGACGCTATATCCGACCACGATCATGAGCACTACTGGGGGAAAAGACCCATCTAGTTCTTACCCACCGAGCATCTCCTGTCAGTGCAAGCCTAACTGCTCTTCAGTGCTTGGTCTCATGCTACCAGGGGAAGCAGCACCAGATACTACCCTGGGGGAATTCTGCACCACTGCGCATGTGCAGAATTCATGCCCCCACAGATTTCTTTGCTTCCCCACAGAAAAATGACTTTCTGACATAGAAGCAGAGGGAAGCTGCAAGAGCAGTCAAGCACCACTCCCTAGCTGCGTAGGTACACTGTCAGATCCACCCCCAAAAACCTCTCCCAGCTGCGGGAAGCTGAGCATCCTCCCGTGCTTCCTGCCCACATCGCTCCTCAGCTGCAAGGGGAGGGCGTCACTGTACAGGGAACTGCTCCCGCATCCACCCAACCCCCATGCATCTGGATCTCCCATACTCAAGACACCACTGCCAAGCCTCATCCCAGATACCCAGAACCCTCCGAGCCCTCCATACCTGAACCCCACCCCACTGAACCTCAATCCCTGCATCTGGAGCACCCTGCACCCAGAACCCCTGCCTCAGGACCACCCTCCACCGAGCTCCCTGCACTCAAACCCCCACCCTGACAAGCCCCACCCTCCTGCAGCACCCTGAGCTCCCACATCCAGATCCCCATGCAACTGACCCCCAACTAGCTGCACCCTCACCCCACCAAGGCCCAGGCCCTCAGCACCCAGACCTCCCTGCTGAGACCCCCACACCTAGATCTCTCCGCTGAGCCCCAACCACTTTCACCAGGAAGCCCCTGCAGAGTTCCATTGCCCCTGCACCTGAAACCTCCCCCCATCTCTATGAGCCTCTGTGCATCCAGATCCCCTCACACCTAGTGCCCCCCTCACTGAGCTGCCTGCACCCAGATTGTCCCACACAGAATTGTCTCACCCCACCCCTGGGTCCCCCCCAAACTCAGCCCCTCCACACTTGGGTCCTGCCTGGTTGAGCCTGTCATAAACAGATAGCTAAGGGTTAATGTTTCTTTTACCTGTAAAGGGTTAACAAAGGGGTTACCAAACAACCTGACTAGAGGACCAATCAGGAAACCAGATTTTTCAAAGCTCGAGAGGATTTTGGAGTATGTGGGTTCTTTGTCTCGTCTCTAGTGCTCTCTCGGCTCTGAGAGAGATCTCTCTACCTTCAGGTTTCTAATCTTCTGTTCCAGTGTAAGTACAGTGTATAAGACATATAGGTTTTATATTGTTTTTGTATTTACATGTGTGTATTTTTGCTGGAATGTTTTAAAATGTTATTCTTTTTGGACAGGTGTTTTATTCAGTTTGTTTTCTTTTAAACCAATGACCTGTATATTGTCACCTTTTTGATACAGAGACCTATTTTATGTCTTTTTCCTTTCTTTTATATAAAGCTTTCTTTTGAGACCTGTTGGATTTTTCCTAGGGGGTGGGGCTCAATGGATTGCGTCTGCAACTCACCAGGAATTGGTGGGAGGAAGAACACAGCGGGAAGAGAAAATCTCTTTGTGTTAGAGTTACAAAGCTTGCATTTGCAGGGACTCTGAGTGAGGGTGAGAGAACCTGATCTCACTGGTTTGCATTTCAGGAATTGAGATAGGTGATCGTCCCGGGCCATCCAGGGAGGGAAGCCTGGGAGGAAGTAAAGAGGAGACAAAGGGAGGGGGGTATTCCCTTTGTGGTGAGACTCAGGGCATCTGAGTCTTGGGGTCCCCCAGGGAAGGTTTCGGGGAGACCAGAGTGAGCCAGACACTGGAATTTTTGGCTGGTGGCAGCGCTAGCAGATCTAAGCTGGTAATTAAGCTTAGAGGAATTTATGCTGGTACCTCACATTTGAGCTCTAAGGCTCAGATTGAGGAATTATACGATGACAGACCCTGCCTATCCATACCTGGTGTGCCTGGCACAGATAGGCAGGGCCCCCCAGTGTTTCTGGGACAGGCCCAGGCCTTGCGCTGTGTCAGGGTTGGGTGCAGCCTCACCACTGAGTCCATGTCCTGGGGGTGGGGAGCTGCAGGGTGATCTCCTACCTCTGTGCAGCCAGTGGCCTGTGCTCCCCACTGCCATGCTGGAGTTCTGCATTTATTTATTGACAGATAAAACTTGCACAATGAGATATTCTGGATTTGGGTGAGAGGGTTGCTCACGTTCGTTTCCTTGCCAATGCTGGGAACAGCACCCAGCCCCGAGGTTGGTGCTAGCCTCAGGCCAATGGCACGAATGCCTCTCACTGGCTCCCTTGGCTGGGAAGCAGCAGGCGCTGCTCCTCAGGACTGTCCCAGTGCCAAAGAACCAGTCTCAGCGACAGCAACGGGACCTTCCCCAGGTCACTTTAAATAAAATCCATTCTGCTGAGTTAAAGTCAGATGTCTCGCTGCGCAAACTACAGGGGCACTTCCCACCTTGCAGGGGTCATTTTATTTATCGCACCTTCCATATGGAAGGAGCCCAAGCGCATTGCAGATGATTCACGGGGAGCACTGTGGAAATGCCACCAGCTTCATGTGGAAGGCAACTGCCACGCTGACTGTGCGCCACAGAAGGAGATTGTGGGCAGGCGGATATATGGGATGTGGGCAGGACACTGCATTTCTTCTGTAACACACAACAGGATCTTTACTGTCCACAGTCCATTAGCAGGGCCCCTGATTTTATCATGTAGGCAAAACCCCTAAAACAAAGTCTGTATAAACATGGCCCTGTGGGCCCCCTATTTGTCACCCAAGGGTCCCAGAGCTGAGCACTCTCCTACCTCCGGTGCCCGCGTGAGAGGTAGTCCCGATTCAGAGAGCAGAGCTGCTGCTCCAGACGGAAGATCCGGAATGCCAGATATGACGAGGACACAACCAGGAGGCAGATCCTGGGAGCAAAGACAGACAGGAGCTGTGTGTTAGGTCTGAAAGCCTCGGAGGCTAAAGCTTTTCCTACAACAGGGGTTGTGTTTTCCTGGCCAGAGAAGATGTGGCCCGAGAGAGGAGGAAGAGACTGAAACCAAGGGGGAGGTTTCTCAACTGGAGACACATTTGTTTATTTAGTTTGTGTCTTTACAGAACGTCACTCCTCGCAACAGCATGAGATATACGTTAACAAGATGGATTTGATAAAAATACTGTTATTCAACAATAGCCAAGAGCCTTTTTGTAACTTGCTGCCTGTTTAAGTTCTATATTTTCTATGTAGTTTTTATAAAAACACTTCAGGTTTTTTTTTAAAACAAAGCCAGACAAATTGCTGCTTCCCATTTTTAATGTAGTTTATGGTTAGCGACTAAGGGCAAAATTCTATTCCAGCTCTGATGCCCAATGCAACACGTTACTCACAAGAGCTGGGAGATTGAACTCATGGGCTGCGTGCAGGATATACAGTCAGTGGACAGAAAGACGGTGCCGGGGCTAGACAGCTGTTAGCAATGCCAGTGGGTACAAGGAACCAATTTTCAGTTGTACCAAGATCTCAAGGCCCTTTGCTGGCAGTGGCAATAGGCCTTGAAGTGGTCACAAGATCACTTCTACCAACCGTAAGGCCCATTTTACAGTGCCAAAGTGGTGTAAAGGAGCCTCAGTGTAAATGGCAATCAGGCCCACGTAGCAGCAGCTATGTAACACAGCCCTCAGCCGTTCAGCCCCAGAATACAGCCAGGGGTGTGCTGGAGATTTCCCTTAAACGATATCAGTGCAGGTGAAAAGGGGTTGGATATGGAGCCCCAAAGAACAGAAGTTCTCTAAAGCCACAGAACAGGCAGTAGCAGTGCAGACTCTGCCCCCTCACTCCCAGCGCCCCTGCTGTGTCTCACCCCTGCAGCAAGAGGCTGGAAGAGACTAGACTAATGGGAAGCTAACAGAGCAATCCCCATAAAGTGCACAAATGGTTAACACTCCAATGTCCCTGGGTGGGCACCTTCCAGCTGGGGAAGCGTTAAGATCTGGGTTCCCAGGCTCGGGCCACAGGACAAGCTAGTAAAAGAGCTTTGTACAGATGGCTCAGCACTTGGGAGGGGAGCACAGACCCCTTCACAGTCCAAGCTGTTCCGGGGCAGAGCTTGGCTAATGCAAGCTGAGCAGCCCGTGGATGAGATGAGCGTTTTGGGGGCTCCTCACCTTCTACGGATCTAAATCATTTTCACAATGCAGCCACGTGGCCAATCCCTCTCTCATAAGTTTCAGCCCAGTGTGATTGCAGAGTGGCTTAGATAATAAATCCTGAAACCAGCCATGCTAGCCCAGCTATGAGGGTGCCAACAGCAGAGGCATTCAACATCCCCACTAGGCTCTGCAGCCACAAGGCTACTTCCAACCTTCTACTGAATTCCTCTGACCATGTGCTTTCTCCTCTCCTCCCCCCCCGCACCTTTACTCCTCTACTCTTTGCAATCAGCAAAGCTGGCTAACGCTGCCACTCCCATCCCGCACTGATGCTAGCCCGACCCTCCAGCGCAACGCACTGTCGTGGCAAAGGTGACGGCTTTGAGAATTCCTGCATTCCTAGGAGAGTTGGGCTATAGAACTTTTCAATAGGGGATGCTAGAGAGCAGCAAAGAACAGGGATATGGTTGTGTGCAGTGTGGGACCGAATGCCTGCAATCAGAGGCAGATTAGAGTTTTGTGGGGCCATGGGCCAGAGCAAGTGGGGGCCTCTTCCCATTCTTTCCACCTGCAGTCCTCCACCCCCCCCCCCCCCCGGTGCTCCTGCCAGGGAGCGGGGTTGAGCTTCCCTTGCTCCCTGGCAGGAGCACCAGGCAGGGAAGGGGAGGTGTGCCGATTTTTCCAGGTCCCATTGGCTCATTGGCTAATCCACCACTGACTGCAATCCCTTTCCAACAGTGTAGGAAGCTCTCTCTGGTATTCTCTCTCCCTCCACTGCCAATGTGTGTCTGTTGCCGAGAAGGTGGTTCAGTCCCAGGCCTTCTCCACTGCTAGTGCCAACTGCGGCATAGATCTCTGTCTAGCAACTGGACTGAGCCCACATCATCTGACATAGGCCACTACAGGACTGTCAGACGGTAATGACTTTCAGTTGCTATTGACTTGGGTGTGACTGGACCAGTGAGCCCTAGGGAAAAGGATCTGCAGCCAATGCACTCGGCTCTCCATTCTGCTCCCATGTAGCTGTATGTATGCCTGACTGCATGCTTACAGTACAATGAAGATTTTCAAGAGCTGATAATCAGACGGTCTCAGCTCTGCTACATAGTTTGGTTCCTCCTCCAATTCCTCCTCTTCGGTGTTTATTGCACTTTCTGAAACAAAAGCAAAGAGACACCTAAATGAAACTGACAGACTGATGGTTAATCTAGTTTAAGGACCCTATTCAATTGTCTGAACCAGCCTCGAACAGCTACAAAGCCCTGATATACCCCGCCCTCCTGATCGTTCGCTACGACCCTGTCCCTAGGGAAATCCATTTGTAATCCCTGACCCTTTCAATGAGTTTCTCTGTTTCAATTCCATTATACTAAGAACCTGTTCAATATTCACCACATCACCTGAGGGACGCCCAGCACAACTGAACTATCTCCTACAAGAGGAAAAGGATACTTACAAAGTAAATGCCTTTAATCCTTTGCTGCCCGGTGCAGGCACGAAGGCACCTCCCATAGGGCAAGTCCTACTAAGACTCATGGCAGGTAACAGCATGAAGCCATGCACCCCAAGGAGACAAACATCCCTCTCAAAAGCAAAGCTGTCTGGGCACCTTCTGTAGATTTCCTGACCCACATTTCAGGACAGGTTGGCCAAACCCTCTCTCAGTCAAGGAGAACATGGCTTCTACAGCAAGATCTCCAACAGGGCAATCCAACCAGAGCTAAGCTCTTAGATGTGCTAATTATGCCCCAGGCTCAGCATTCCTCTTCTTTCATCAGAGCTGGATCTGAGGAATCTGCAAAGAAACCTGCTGGCAGCTTTTTGTGCTCTTTCGGCCTCACACATGTAATGGGCATGAGTTGTATTCAAACAGGAATCTCCTCTCCCAAGGAGGCGGCTCTGTTGGACAGTCCACTTCAGCTGTATTCTTGGCTTGGCCTCCTGATCTAGGGAGAGGTCATGGGGTCCTCTCCCTGTGCGATCCCCAGAGGATACAGCTACAGAGCAACACACAGCAGCCCCACACGCACCTTCGCCGTTAGTGAACGAGAGTTATGTTCCACAGAGCCCAAAAAACCACTCTGACCTGCACACACCCTCCTCAGAGCACCAATGGGAATATTCCTCCACCACATGGTCAGGATTCCCAAGGGAAAATTTCTTCACACAAGAGGCAGCAGATACTACTTCCTTCTTCCTTGGAGGCCAGTGCTCTCATCTCCTGGACGCTGTTTTAGTGTCCTCCACCCACAGATGGGCACCAGGGCTACACAGGAGCCAGGGGAACATATTCTCAGTTATGCAGCACCCAGCAGAGGTTTGGCCTAGTGAGCTGTGAAAACTAGGAATGCTGAGTTCTAATACGAGTGCTGACCCGTATTCATTGTGTCCCTGACCAAATCACGTCGCTCTTGTGCCTCTGTTTCCCCATCTGTAAAATGTTTTCAGTGTAATAAGCTAAACAAACCATCAAAAGGAGGACAGCGGGCAGAGAGACGTTCTCACAGGCAAATCACAGGCATCAATGTACATACGTTGCCAGAGCTGGCTACTAGCTCTAACCTTCTGTCCCCGGCATCCCTCACCTGATACCAGGGGCTCCTCAGAATTAAAAGAGCTCTCCTTGGTGCTGAGGCTGCTGATGGACGCTCGGTGGATGCACTGGTAGTCTGCATCCGGGAGAGATAGGGAGAGAGAAGCTGGGGAAACCTTCCTCCACTTCACTTCTGGGACAATCACCTCCTGTGGAAGACACTGAACATTAGAACCACATTTCTCCATGCCTGCTGCCAGCAGGCATCAGAGAGAACCCGGGCCTCCAGCATGGACCATCCAAGCCCTGGAAGCGATTTCTAGGAGCGGATCTAAGCCCAGGGTTCTCACTCTGTGAGGCACGTGTCTGCTGGGCAGCAGTCTCCAGCCTGTTCTGCACAGCTGCAAGGCCCCCTCAAGGGCCTGTCTGGGCGGCCACTACCAGCCACATTCTCACTGCTTGGATTAGCAGCCTCAGAAACACCAGGAACACAGTATAAATGCTTTATCAAGTGCTGGAGCTGGATTCATGCCAGGATAGAAGAGCATCGTGGTGCAGGCCAGGAGGGCGTCCTTCCCGGAGCAGGGAGGGCTCGGAGAGCAGGTCCATGGCGGAAATACTGGTTGAGATTTTCAGAGCAAATCTCATGGTTTAGACAGATCTCCATTAATCTTAATGGAAGGAAGGGATCATTCTGATCAGTGGGTCTGACCTGCTGCACAACATAGGTCAGAGAACCTGATCCAGGATTCCTGTATCACTCTACACCACGGCCGCAGGGCTAGCAGCACTGCTGACCCACCTCGACTCTCTCCGAGGGCACCCCTGCGGTCTCAGGCCTTGTGCCTGCATCCCCTTGGGGTAGAATCCCACTCATTTCCCGCTCTCAGACTGGGTCTTGGACTGCAGCGCCGTGTCCCAGCCTTGACTGCTCAGCAGGTCTGACTGGGCTTGGCACCTGCACGTTGCCACGTGACAGCAGTGAATGCAGGGACCAGACAGTTCTCTTAGAGCACCGTTCAATCTTAACAGCAGGGACACAGCAATGCATAAGGTAAACAGGGTTTTAAAACAACAGTTCAAAGACGAGCTCTGTGTAGCTCAAAGCCAGTCTGTCTAGTTCACCAACAGAAGCTGGTCCAGTAAAAGATACTAATTCCCTGCCCCGCCCTTGTCTCTCTCATATTCTGAGATGACATGGCTACGCCACTACCATGACCATTCCAACATCCCAGCCTAGCTCTGTGGTTACTAGTGCAATAGCCAGGTCACATACAACAGTCACAAGTGCTCACAGCTCAGCCCCACGGCCACCACACTCTAGTTTGGCTATAAGTTACTGGGCTTATCTTTTAGCCACACATCCAATCTTGCTTTAAAAGATTCCTAAGTGCCAGAGAATCTGCCACATCCCTGGTAAAGTTGCCCAACAGTTAATTACCCTCAGCCTTAAAAATCTCCCCGGCAGCCTCCACAAAGCATAAACAAAAAGCGAATTTTAAAATCTTTCAGCATGTACCATTTATGGCACTGCTACCACCTCCTCCTATGTGATTTCAAACCTAGCTACATTCCAGCAGACCCAGGCAGAGGCACTTGTTTTATAAATATTTTGACAGATAAATTATATATTGCACAACTTATTTCTGGAGCTCACTATAAAACAGCTCCCAGTCAAACAATGCTAGAGCCTGAGCCAGATTTCTTGCTGAGGTTTTAACGCTTTGCCTCTTTCGGATGTCACTCCAGCCTTGCACTACCAAAGTGCAAGCAATCAAGTCACAACTGCAAACCCTAGGCTGTGCATCTTGCCTGCCAGTTATGTGCAGTGAGTGTGCTCCTTTGAATCCTTCCTTGGTGGATGCACAGCCTTCTGTTGGAGCCCATGGAGGCCCCTCTGGGGAGTTTGGGTACTGAGATATCAGGTTGCATGTACAGCCTTGAATGATGAGCAAGAACCAGAAGTACTGCAGAGAGTCAGTGATCAGACTAATGCGTAGTGTTTTTCTTTGGCCAAGTGGCTGCGTTGCTGATTTGTATGCCTTCTGCTTGGTTTGCTTGCATTAATCCCACAGCTGCAGTAGCCTATCAGTGTCTGGCGAGCTGGGTCTCCCTTGGCCTCAAGCAGATTTCTGCTATCTGGGGGCTATGGAGGGCACCTGACTAAAACACTTCCAGGTTCTCATGCTCACTAGCCAAGTTAAAAATACTGATTTTGCTTCCTTAATTCTGGAAGTGGAAATTTAATAGGACATTCAAATCTCACACTGCTGGAAATCAAGAGAAATTATGCTGACGTCAGAGCTTACGCCAGTGATCCGAACCAAGCCTTCAATTTATAAGTCTCTTAAATCTTCCGGATGCTGCAGTTATCAGTCCCCACAGGCCCCATCCTAGCCATCTGCGCAGCGAGGGGTCAGACTAACCCCTTCCTGAAAGCTGGGCCGGGATTCCATTTCTTCCGCCCTCACCTGTATCAACCTCTCTTAAAAGCTGGAGGGTCACAGCTATGTCCCCACTGAATGGGGACACTCCATTAGGCAAACTGAGATTTTCTCCCCAACAGGAGCTAAAATTCATACAGCTCTTAATTTCCTTTCTTGTCTGTTACTCCTGAGGGCATTCTGCACCAAAAAATTAAAAATTCTGCACTCAATATTTTAAAATTCTGCAAATTTTAGTTGTAAAATAAATGCAGCAGCTCCAGCCTGGCATTGGGGAGCACAGGCCGCAGGCTGCACAGAGGTGGGAGATCACTGTGCAGCTCTCGCCTGGGGACACAGACTCAGTGGTGAGGCTGCACCTGACCCTGATACAGTGCAAGGACCAGGCCTGCCCCAGAAACACCCCAGAGCCCTGCCCCTCCGTGCCAGGTGCACCAGATGTGGGCAGGTAGGCTCAGTAAGGCAGGATCCAAGTGTGAGGGGGATTCAGGTGTGGGTTCTGGGTGGGCCAATCAGGGTATGGGCAGCTCAGTGGAGGATGCAGATGCACAGGGGCTTGTTGTGGGGTTCTGGGTGCAACAGTAATGGGACTCTGCAGGGGGTCCAGGTGAAGGTGGCTGGGCTCAGCAAGGGGGATCTGGGTGTGGGGGGCTCACTGGGGGAGGTCCAGATACTGGAGGAGTGGGGCTCAGTGGGTGGGGATCCAGGTACAGCAGATTGGGGCTCACTAGGGTGGGTATCCAGGTGTGGGTGGCTTGTCAGGGTGGTCCAGGTGCAGGGGGAGTGGGACTTGTTGTGGGGTGTCTAGGTGCGGGGGGGGGGGGGGGGGGGGNTCATTGGGGTGGTCCAGATGCAGGGGGAGTGGCACTCATCAGGGGGATTGCAAGTGCTGGGGGCTGAGGCTCGGCAGGAGGGTCTGGGCATGAGGCAGTCTGGATTCACGGGGGTTGGGCAGATGGAAAACCCTTATGATTGGCTGCCTTCCCCACTGCCCTCGTCCTGACTGGTGGGAGCTGCTGCAGGAGGCAAGGCTCTCTCCTACCCCAGAGCCAACACTGTTGTTCTCATGGGAGTGGGAGGGGACTAAAGAGCCCAGCTGCTCAGGACGGCTCCCATCCCCTCCCCTGCAGCACAGCCTAGGAGGGTGGGGTGAGGAGCCCTGGGAGCTGCAGGACGAGCATTGGCGGAGGGCAGGACTGATTTGGGGGCAGAATTAATTGCTGGGCAGGTGGATGGGCAGATGTGGGGTGAGGACTCCTGCAGCAGGAGCCAGAATCTCCTTAGTAAATGTGAGAGTGTTGGCAACATTGTCCCTCCCACAGTGGAGATGGGCAGGGGGGTGCAAACACCTTCCCCCCGCAATAGACTCTTAAAAAATGCTCATGGGGTGGGGGAGGTCTGACTCATGATTTTAACCCCATCTCAGAGCTGCTGGCAAGGGTCTGAGCATTCCTTGCGCCTCTGGATCTGTAGTTCGTGAGAGAGGCATTTGTAAAACCCTAACCTGAGCTGACTTCACCCACACGGCTATATGAGCCCTGTGCTCTCTGGTCCTAGCCCACAAGGGGGAGCTGAGGGGGCTGGAGAACAGGGAGCAGGGCTTGCGTTGTTTCCAGTTGGCAGCTCTCAGGTGTGGAGGGCAGCCTAGCACCCCCGGGGGGAGGGGAAGTCTGATCTCCACCCCCTTGGGTTTGAGGAGCCCCATGCAGTGGCTGAGAGAGGCGAGGAGCCATCTCTGTGCTGAACCACGTAGGGGCCCCACTGGACAGGTGGAGACCTGGCAGGATTGGGACCTTGTTGCAGGGGTGTGGGGGGACAGTGCCTGGTGTGTGCTGGTTGGCAGTCGGGGAGTTCACACAGCCGCTCCTCACTGGGAATAAAGTGGCCCCTGTCCAGCCCTGATGTGGAGCAGTTGACAGCCGCTCCAAGGCACCACACAGTGGGGTTTGGACACAAGGCTGTTCTGCTCCGCTCTTCCCATCCTGTTAGTTAGCTCCCACGAGTGTTTGTGCGGTGCCAGTAGGGGTCAGTGTCTAGGCCTCACTGGGCATGTGTGTGCTGAGCCACAGCAAGCTGTGCTGAGCGTAAATCTGACTGCTCTGGGCACCTGGAGGGCAAAGACAGGGCCCTGGTGTGTGCTCTGGGCCAGCCCAGCTCCCCCTGTGCCTCACCCCAGCAGACAACTGGAAACAACGCAAGCCCTGCTCCCTTGTTTTCCAGCCCCTTCAACTCCCCCTTGTGTGCCGAGACCAGAGAACACAGGGCTCGTGCAGCCGTGTGGGTGAAATCAGCCCAGGCTAGAGTTTTACCAATGCCTCTCCCATGTACTATAGATCCAGAGGCGAGAGGGATGCTCACAGCCCTGCTAGCAGCTCCTCAGACAAGAGGTCTGCTACATTCCCCTTGACACGGTAGTGAGGAGGGAGAGTAGCAACTGCATCAAGCAGTTAGAGCTACAGACTGATCTGCAGGGAGAGGGACTCATGCAATAGCTTGTCCGTTCCTTCCCCTCCTCCTGAGCTGGCCAGGTCATTGGTCAGCTTCCAATAAACCAACCAACCCTTGCACTGGTCTGTGTTCTAGGAAGATGAATCAAGACATTGTCTTCAAATGAGGGGTCTTCTCTGGAGACTCCTCTTCCTACCCCACCGATTCATTGTCTTCTTCCTCTGGGCTTCTCTTTGCCCTAGAGGTTGGAGGGGCTCCCTGCAGAGTTCAGGACGGGTCCTATTAGACCTTCCTTCCTGCCCCATGGTAGGAGGTGGCTGTCTCGTTAGGCCAGGGAGAAAAAGCCCAGCTCGAAGGATCTACACGAGTTGCATCTTGGTGCAAAGCATTCACATGTGAGCACTGAGTGACTCCCAGAAACCACGTCCACAATGGCTCGGGGAGAAAGCTGTCAGGATGGATTCCTCACGCTCAGCAGCACTACACAGCCTGAACCCACGGCCAGCAGCTAACAATACAGACCCTGTCCCTAAAGCATAACATAGAATATGGTCTCAGGTAAGATGCTGCCAGCTTCTTCAAGCTGGCGCCTTAACCCCCAGCCTCCCTGGAGCTCCACTGGCTGTGCTGCTCTACTTCAAATCCCAGGCTAGAAAACAAGGTGGGATTTGTGCGCTGGGAATTCCAGCCCAGGGAGCAAAGCATCTCTGTGGCACTCAAGAAGGTGCATTGCAAATACTAAGCATACAATTGCTCTTACAGCTCCTTGTTGGAGCCAGGTAACTTCACTCGAGCTGTTAAGAGCTTCAGCTACAACAGGACCTTTTAACCTGCAGCAATTCCTATGCTATTACCATAATCTTGCTTTGTTCACACTCACCATTAACATTATCTAAAGGCCAGAACAGCTGTCCCTCCCGGGAGGCCCGACTCCTGGAAGTTCTGAGCACTTTATGGTGCATTAGGCAAATGGCTAACAGATAATAACCAGTTACTTGGCAAAGTAGAAAATAACTGGCGGTGATAAAAGACGCTCATCAACACAGTTGTAAAACTAATACAAGAGCTGCAAAAGGAATATTGATCACTGAAAGGGCCTCTGCAGCATGGCACGAGACCACATGACCGGCCATGTAACATAAGGAGAGGTGAGCAGAAATAGCAACAGATTAGGGCAATGTCTGCTCACATGGACGGAGACACTGGCTAGATCACCTCAATGTGCTGCCTCCCTGAGATCCAGGTGAGAAAACCTGCCCCAACGCTGGAACAGCTTTCAAGATGCTGACAAACGTGCCAGAGCTTCCCTGACACTGTCATAGCCGGCAGCCTGAGCTGTGAGAGTGCACGTCCCCTTTGCTACATCTACAGGGGCAGGCATGGAAAGGGAATATACGTGGATCCTGCTCTGAGTGGATAAAGCAGACACAGCTGAGGCAGCTTCGGCCAATGAATCTCAATAGCCAAGGTTCTCGGTTCTTTCATTTCAGGGCACAGAGTCCTCACTGTGGGATGAAGCTTTTTTAAAAAAGCCCCCAGGAGAGAAGAGTCATCCCATTATTACAACAGGATCCCATTAAGGTGGGGGCCCTGGGGCTAGAGCACTCAGCTGGCCCATAGACAGAGATTTACTCTCCCAGTCACTAGAGAGATTTTGCAGCAGGATGGGGAGCTGAAGGGCTTTGGATGGCACCAGCCTGAGCTCAGCAGATGGGATACTTTCCCTTTAGCAGTCAGCACAGATTGCCTGACTGCTCCCTTCCACGGGGAAGCCGTTCCCCGGCAGTGCGCACAGAGAGACAAGTCTCCACCTCGTGAGAGGCTGCAAGAGCTTTACCTTGCAAGCTGCTGTTTCTGAAAGTGACGCAGCCTGGTGTGACAGCAGCTGCAGAAAACGAGGATTTCGGAGAGATCAGCGCATCTCAGTGCTCCCTGCACAACACAGAGGAGCAGAGAGAAAGCTTCTCTGGGGCACACGGCTACCATGCGTGCAGCTTCAGTGAGGTAACCAGCTTCAGAAGCAGGCTATTACAAGAGAAGTCCAGCAGTCAACAAATCCAGCACTTAAAAGCTGTTGTCCTAGCCCCAGTTAACCCCTGCTGGAGATTCACTTAGTCTGCAGCGACTTGCATGCTGACAGCATTGCTAGTGTATGTCAGTCTCTCTCTGATTAATACAAAACACCTGTACAATCACCAGGTGGTGCGCACACCTTATCTGAGTAACCTGTGCTTGTACTGCTGTAACCCTCCACTCTCCTAGCCCCAGGTCCTTCCAGCTGTTAATCAACGTCATGTGAATGTAAAACAGATCGGAAGCCCTTTGGTCTTCCTAGAACCCTACTGGGTGCTCTAACACCATCAGTCATTCTCGGACTTTCCTCACCACGGCTCAGGAGGTATCTGTATCAAAAACTTGATACATCTCACTGAAAAAGTGTCTTGATCAGACTGATTTTTTTCAAAACTCGGGAAACATCTTTGACAGTTTCCTACACAAGACACTTGCCGTTCAACTTGCTGCCATAGGGATTTCACTCTGGGGGCAGCACAGATACCTGCCCTAAAGGGAGAGCTGGTAGGAAATTTTGCAACACCATGTTTTTTCCATTGGAAAATGCCAATTAGTGGAAAGGAAATTTCACAGAAATAGATCAGTTCCAACTAAACTTTCTTTGGGAAGGTTTTTCAGGTCCAGGTAAAAGAGAGAGACCCACCACCCCAGAACAGAAGGTTACTCACCTTGTGCAGTAACTGAAGTTCTTTGAGATGTGTGTCCCTGTGGCTGCTCCACTTCAGGTGTTCGTGCACCTCTGCGCTCGCAGTCGAAGACTTTTGGTAGCAGTGCCTGGCTGGGTCACACATGCATGGTCCCTGCCTCGGGCTGCTGCAGGCAGTTAACCGATGCTGTGTGACCAACCCCTACTCAGTTCCTTCTCTGCTGCAGAGACTAATAAGGAAACTCCGAAGTAGAGGGGAGGAGGGAGGGTAGCGGAGCACCCACAGGGACACACATCTCGAAGAACCTCAGTTACTGCACAAGGTGAGTAACCTTCTCTTCTTCTTTGAGTCCTGTGCCTGTGGGTGCTTCACTTTAGGGGACTTCAGAGCAGTGCCCTCCGATGGAACAAGGGGCTTCAGAGTTGAAGTCGTGACCTCGAGTAGTACAGAGCATCTGAAGGAGGTATCAGATGTTGCCTGTTCCTCTAAGGCATAGTGCTGTCTAAAGGTATGGGCTGAGGCCCAGGTAGCAAGTCTACAAATGCATGTGATAGGTACATTATGCAGGGAAGCACTGGAGGCTGATAAGGTTCTAGTGGGATGTGAGCAAATCCCCATGAGTCGCACTGAGAATAGCAGAGTTTTGTTTAGAGATCGTGCTCCTTTTGGAGCATTCAGTGATGGATAGAAACAGACGGTGATTTATGGGATGGTTTAGTCCTGTCTATGCAAGAAGCCAACGCCCTCCGAACATCAAGATTATGAAGTGTGTAATTTGTTCTACCTGTGTGGGGTTTAGGGGTGTGGTCTGAAGGAGGCTTTATCCTCAAAGAAGATCATGTATGGGGGTTCTGCCATGAAAGCCCACAGTTCTGCCACAAGTTTGACAGATGTCATTGCCACAAGAAATGCTATTTTCATAGAACGGAGTAGCAGTGATTATGTCATCATGAGTACAAACAGGGAAGAGGTGATGATTCGAAGAACCAGGTTCAGGTCCCATGGTGTGGTAGGCTCATGTAGTTCAGGGTAGATATTATTGAGTCCTCTGAGAAAACATTGGGTCAGTAGATGGGTAAAAGACAGGATGGCAACCCACCTTGGAATGCTGTGATGGTAGGTAGATGGACTTTTATTGATAGTTCGTGGATAGGTCTGACCGTCTGAGTTCTAATAGATTACCCTCTATACTGTGTTATGTCCCTGGGATGGAAGTCATCCGTTTTAGCTGGCACCAGGCCTTAACTCATCTCTCCTCCAGGATGTATGGGTGACAGTTCATTTCTGTTCAACTGCGTAACCATAGTTTGTACCTCCTCTGAGCAGATCAGCTCAGGTTCTGTGAGTCATGGAGCAGCCATGCTCTGAGATGAAGTTTCTGTGGATGCAGAACACGGGACAGCAGGTGAGACAGAAGTGGGAGTGCGATTCATGGATGCACGGTCATGCTGAGGGGGTAAGGATATCATGGTTTGGCGAGATCATGCTAGTAGAATTACTGTGGCCCATCCAGCCTGATCTTGTGGATCACTTGATTCAAGAAAGGAACAGAAGGGAAGGCATAGAGAAGGGGAGTGTTCCACTGGAGGAGGAATGCATCGCCTAATGACTGCACGCTGAGACCTGCACCGGAGCAAAAATGAGGGTGTTTGGTATTTTGTGCAGTTGTAGAAAGGTCTACTGTGGGGAACCCCCAATGTTGAAATACATGAAGGAGTACTGTGTTGTCAAGCTCCCTTCGTGGTCGTGAGAAATTTGTCTGCTGAAGGTTATCTGCTATGGGTGGATATTGTGTGTGATGCACCATCGTCAGGGTTTTATGGCTTGCCTACAGAGGTACTGTGAGTGTGCTCCCCCTTAGCTTGTATGTATTATATACAGACAAGGCTTCAAATAGCTGTGTCCTTGATGAGCGGCAAGAATTGGGAGTAAGCGTTGCAGACAGCTTGAAGTTCCAATAGGTTTATATGTCGAAGGGATTCCACAGGGGACCAGCGGCCCTATATAGAATGTGGGTGCAGGTGTGCACTGCATCCCAGGAGTGATGCATTTGTGGTCTGAATGAAGGGTGCCCCCGTGCACACGTTGGTCAGTTTTGCCCACCAGAGAAGAGGGTCCTTTATTTTGCCCAATATTGTGGGGTGCTTGTTTATGCTGTGCCTGTGTGAACAAAGCTGATACATAGCCTTCCTTGTAGGCAACGGATGTTTAATCTGGGGTGTCTGACAGCAAATGTTGTGGCTACCATGTGGTCAAGGAGATGGGGGCAAGTCCTGGCAGAGACCTGTGAGCTATTCGCACAGTGGGTATGAGGACGGTGAGAGTGACAGAATGTCGTCTTGGTAGTGAGGCTATGGCCCCAATGAAGTTCAGCTCTTGCACTGTTAGAATGGATTGGTCGGTATTTATTAGGAAACCCAGATTTCCGAAGAGGGTTACCATCTGTTCGGTGGCTTGCAATGCTGTGTGCTGGGTTGACATTTTTAACAGGCAGTCGCTTATAGCGTATAGTGTGACCATCTTGAATTGTTGTTTCTCTGACAAACTTATTGAACTATTGGAGGTTGATGGTTGGGATGCAGCAACTTGAGAAGTAGATTGTTGTCCACTTAGGGCCTGTGTCTGTGACTTTGTGAGTCAAATCACTGCTGTTGTGAATACACTGGCTGGTGGTATCGTTGGGATGTAAAGTAATTCCTCTGTTTCCTCTTGGGTTTGGAGTTATAGGTTCCCATGGATAGGAGAGTTACTCGTGAGTCCATGAGCAAGTGGAGAGAGTCGTCTGTCTTTTGGTGAATAAATTTGGGCTGGCAAGTCTTCCACCATGGACCGCACCTCTTTGGGGAAGCGGAAAGATAGAGCCATGAGGCCCTTCTCATTACAACCACGGTTGACACAGATGTTGCAGCCCTGTCCTCAGAATCACGTGCTGAGAATTGTTCTCCCTTGTCCTTGGCAATAAAATTAATAAATCTGGACATTTGTGCGTAGTTTGTATAGTTGTATTTTGTTAGTAATGTCTCATAGCTGGCTAAGCAGAGGTGATGGGTAGCCAAGGAGTAAGCCTACTGCCAAAACCGATCAAGTCTTTTCAGGCCTTATTATGAGTTGTGTTTCTGGGCTATTGTTGCATGTCACGTAGCTGGACTGCATCTATCGCTAAGAAATTAGGCACTGGACGCGAAGTCTGCGCCCTTTGTTAGTATGCACCTCCTGTCAGACCTCCCGCCAGCTGGAGGGGCAGCCGCAGGGATCCACGGAATAACTCTTACAGGGTCCATCAGTGCCTCATTCATGTGAAGGGCAATTTTTTTTAAACGAAGTGGATGTATGCAAAAAGTCCACTAGCCGATGCGGTATCACAGGGACTTCCTCAAGGGAGATGTCCAGAGAGGGCCACCCTCTCAAATAAGCCAAGGAACAGTCTGAAATCATCCCCTATATTAGGAGGAGGTGGCATAAAGGTGTCCTCTGTGGACAATGGCAAGTGGGTAGGTGATATCCCCTGCAGGAGCAGGTGTTCTTCCTCCTCTTCCCCTGGTACCATTGAGAGTGCTGGTACAGAAGTTGTGGGGAATTACTGTGTGCTGGGTCTGGCCGTGGCAGGCAGTCCCCCCTTGTGTGGGGCATATGACCCATGGAGTCCAGTATGCCCACTGGGATGGGAGCAGCATATGCCCCAGGAGAGACTCCTGGGTTGACTGACTCCTGATGGATAGGAGCCGCTGGGGGAATAGTTCCCTGTTCTTCCTCATATTCCTCCTTCAAATAAGGAGCGAGGCAATGAGTGATGTTGGGGATGCAGGGAGACTTGGTACCACGGACAGGGGGATCGGGGCAGAG
The DNA here is from genome assembly GCF_003597395.2 of Chelonoidis abingdonii. Lineage (NCBI taxonomy): Eukaryota > Metazoa > Chordata > Testudines > Testudinidae > Chelonoidis > Chelonoidis abingdonii. Next base: position 44,022,877 of record NC_133777.1, read on the forward strand.
CCAAATACCAGAACCCTCTGTCTGAGGAATTGCTGCTGTGCTGGTTTGCGTGGCCTCCGTGGCTGTCTCCTTGTCAGTGCCAGGGCTACAGAGGAGAAGGCAGTGCTGCTGGCTGCGCCTCTGTGCGTGTCAGGTGCGCCTTTGAAGCAGCCGCCTTTTGCAGTGGTGCTGCGGTACTGTTTGTAGATCGTAGTGCAGAGGCACAAGGTTTTGGTTTCCCCTTACTGCCTGTGTCGGAGCCGGCTCCTGTGGAGTGTCTGGCTCTAGCGGTGCCAGGATTTTCCGCTACTTTGGCTCCCAGTGCTGACAGCACAGCCGGTGCTGGTATTGGAAGCCTGCCTGTGGAATGAACAGACATCACGGTGCACAGGCACAGGGTTTCGATTTCCCCTTAGTGCCTGCGTCGGACCCCGCTCTTGTAGAGTCTCTGGTTCTAGCGGTGCTGGGGTTTTCCACCACCTCAGCTCCCAGCGCTGACAGCCCAGGCAGTGCTGGCATTGGATGCCTGCCCATGGAGAAGCTGCAGACTGTGGCATGGAGGCACGGGGCTCCGACCTCTCCTCAGTGCCTGTGCTGGAGCCACCCTACCATCTGTCTGCAGCGGTGCCGGAGCTCTCAGCCACCCGAGCTCCTGGCGCTGACAGCACAGCTGGTGCTATTATCATCATCATCTGTGGGACGGCTCTATTTTTTTTTATTCCTGCGGTGGGGAACTCCAATGCGGGGTGGAGAAAGGATCCCTGTCCGAAACTGGGGTTGGCAAAGGGGGGGAGGGGGTGGGGTGTCCCGAGCCTCATGCCCTGACGCAGGTCCGAGAGACCTCTCCACTTTGTGCTGTTCTGGCCGTGAGCCTGAGGCAATGCAAAAAACTTTGTGGCATGCCTGCTTCGCCCAGGCAGCAAACACACCCACCGTGGCTGTCAAGTCTGCGAAGCTGGAGGCAAGGCACTGAAGGCCCGGGAAACCGGGCTTTCCCGTTGGGGGGTGAGAGCTTTCACCCTCAAATGGCTGAAGTTCCTGGCCATGAGTTTTTTCTTATTTTTTTTTAAACCAAGGAGAAAAGAAAAGGGAAACAAGCTAAGTAGCTGGTAACAAGGAAACTAAGTAACTGACTGTAACTAATAAACTACAAAGTAGGGAGGTGCTGCTGATTGCTCCGCCTTGTAGCCAAGGGCGGTAGAGAAGGAACTGAGTTGGGGTTGGTCAGACAGCGTGGGTTAACTGCCTGCAGCAGCGCGAGGCAAGGACCACGCATGTGCAACCCAACTGGGCATTGCTACCAAAAGTCTCCGACTACAAGCGCAGGGGCACACGAACACCTGAAGTGGAGCATCCACAGGGACAGCACTCGAAGAAGAATAGCCAATAGCATCGTGGTCAGGGGACGGACATCCCAGGGAAGTGCCCTTACCACCGGACTATTGGGTATTATGGGGTGGCTCTCGCTTACTCTCTCTCTCGCTCATTTTTTCCCCCCATGAAAAATCTGAGAAGCTCCGGTTTTTGTTCCAATGCAGAATGAAATCAAATTTTGAAGCCACAAAATTTGTCACAAAATGGAATTCTTATTTTCCAGCCAGCCCTACTTAACATTTCTGCCAGCATCTTTCCACATACTTTGTGCTCTCTAGTGTGCTGGGATTTTCATACAGAGTTATTTCCCCTGCAAATACAAATAATAACTGTCATAAGTAGATAGGTAAGGTAAGGGTTAATTTTCTTTTCCTGTAAAGGGGGAACAAAGAGAACCAAACACCTGACCAGAGGACCAATCAGAGAACTGGATTGTTTAAAGTCAGGGGCGGGAATCTGTATACTCGGGGTCTTTGTTGTTTCCTCGGCTATGGTAAAACAGTTATCTTTCTAACTCCAATCTTATTCCAAGTTTCTCTAAAACATCTGTGAAGTCACAAGGAAAGCAAAGTAATCGGCTTATGATGAGCTTGTGTTGTATTTAACATGTATGTTGTTGCTGACTGGTTTAATCGGGCTATCTTTTAAATCCCGACTGTTTATTCTTATTTCTTATAAGCAAGAGCCGGTATTGAGTTTCTATATGCAAGATTATTGTTTTGTATTTCTTCTTTTATTAAAGTCTTGAGAAACTGGTGGGAGTTTCTTTTCCTATGAGGCAAAGGGAAAGGAAAGCCAGGCGTGGGCATTTTCCTATGGTTTCCAGGAAACGAGCAGGCTTACGGGAAAGACGAAAAAGAATCATCTCTGTTCTCTTGTGTTTGAAGTTTCTCTAGTTACTGCACGAACCAGGGAGGGGAATCTCCTTGGTGCTAGCGTGATTAGCTGTGAATGCATAGCCTCGGGATGCTAGGATTGCCTCTCGGTGTATTCAAAGAGTGAAGCATGCTCGCCGGCTAACCCAGGTGACGGGGGGAATCTGGGAGAGAAGAGAGGGAGACCCAGGGCTCTGGGTCTTGGGGGTCCCCCAGGGGAAGGTTGGGGTGACTCGGGGGGGGGGGTACTAGGAACCCCAATAGTCCTAGTTGGTGGCAGTGAGAAAATATCCAAGCTGGTAGTGAGCTTGGGGAAGTTTCAGGTAAGCACCCAGATTTTGGACGCTAAAGTCCAGATCTGGGACAGGAGGCTTTATTACAACAACAAAAGCTGATCTTGGAGTCTGATCCACTGGTGAATTGGTTGAACAGAAAGTTTATGATAAGATATTTTTAATCTATTGGGATTTTTGCTCATTTAATCATGTTCCCAGCATGTTATGAGTGTTTAGGACTCAGGCAGTTTTATTCAATTTTAAGATCTCAGCTCTAACCAGCAATGAAGAAGCTGTTTGAATGTCAAGCAGATTTTATTTCTATTAACCTGGACTAGATACTTGAACATGAGCCTTCAATTCAGGCATCACCACAAGGTTTTCCGAATGATCCCCTTCACACCCCACACCCCTCATTAACATCCATTTCTGTCAAGTCATGCTGGACTCTGTCAAAAGATTCTGCAGCCCATGGTAAAAAAAAAAAAAAAAAAAAAAAAAAAAAATGGAGCCTAACCATGACCTTCCCTAACAACCAACCAATGTTAAACATGATTTTGGCTGTGGGAGGAGGCAGGCAGAGGAGCCGGTGTTCACCACACTCCAGTGCTGCTTTTGGCAGGTTCAAAGCGATGGGGATTTTATTAAACTTGCTAACACTTCAAACAGATGTTTCACAGCCTGCAGCGTTAGTGTTCGTATGTTCACTGCAGGGGCATTTTACCAGGGGCATTCTGTGATATTCTATTGTTATTGATTCCTTGTTTGTAAATATGGCTCTTACCAGCGATACGGAATCAGGTTCCTCTGTGAATTCTTTCAAACTCAAACTCTTCTTACTCGAAACCTGGAAGAGAGGAAGGAGCAGACATTACCGACCCATCAACAGGGGATCTCCACTTCTCCACTGGAAGAAGCATCCTCACTAGGACACTCCGCTGCCCCTCCCCACCTCCCACAACAGAAAGTTATAGTAACTCTGGGTTCCAAAGCTGCTGGTGAGCCTGGTAAGAACATCGCCTATGCAAACTTGCCACATGCAAACCCTTAGGGGTTGCAGCTCCTGTACATGTGACCTCTGGAGAAGGGTTTCTGACAATGGGTTATTCCAGTGGAGACAGAGTGCTCAGGTTAGCCTGGGCTGGAGAAGAGGTGAATGAGGAGTCAGCAGCATGCGAGTGTTCCTTCTCGTTTCCAAGACTGAACAAAACCAACATAACATAAAGACACTTTGATGACAGTCTGGGCTTGGGGAGGATGTTAGGAGCACTGAGCTTTGAGTTCCAGCTCTCCAGACCCATTGGGTAAGTCATTTCCCCTCTCTGTGCCTCAGGGTATGTCTACACTACGAGATTATTCCGATTTTACATAAACTGGTTTTGTAAAACAGACTGTATAAAGTCGAGTGCATGCAGCCACACTAAGCACATTAATTCGGCGGTGTGTGTCCATGTACCGAGGCTAGCGTCGATTTCAGGAGCATTGCACTGTGAGTAGCTATCCCGTAGCTATCCCATAGTTCCCACAGTCTCCCCTGCCCCTTGGAACTCTGGGTTGAGATCCCAGTGCCTGACGAGGCAAAAAACATTGTTGCGGATAGTTCTGGGTACAGCCTCACCCCTCTCTCCGTGAAAGCAGCAGACAACCGTTTCATGCCTTTTTTCCTGGGTGAACTGTGCAAACTCCATAGCACAACAAGCATGGACCCTGCTCAGATCAAGACCGCAATCGTGGACGTTGTAAACACCTTGCGCATTCTTGTGCAGTCTGTCTGACCCAGGACCTGCAGAAAGCCAGGCGAGGAAGCGGTGGCTACGGCAGAGCAGCAATGAAGAGTGTGAGACATAGAACAGCAATCTCCTCAAACCACAGCCCTGCGCTTGAGAATCCTGCGGTAGTGGGGCAGGTTCTACTCCCCCATTGAAGCGATTTGGCCTGGGAAACATGCCCACAGACTGGTGGGACGCAGATATTTTGCCAGTTTGGACGATTCGCAGTGGCTGCGAACTTTCGCATGCATAAGGCCACTTCAGGAACTTTGGTGACTGATTTCCCTCGCCCTGAAACCGCCAGAATCAAAGATGAGAGCAGCCTCACAGTTGAGACACGAGTGGCGATAGCCCTCTGGAAGCTTGCAATGCAGACAGGTTACGCGGTCAGTTGGGAATCAATTTGGTAGTGGGAAAATTCTACTGCGGGGGCTGCCTGTGATGCAAAGTAGCTCAAACAAATCATAAGCGCTGTGCTTCGAAAGGTCATGACCTGGGAATGTGCAGTCATAGTGGATGCTTTGCTGCAATGGGATTCCCCAACGTGGTGGGGGATAGATGGCAACCATATCCCATCTTGGCACCGAAGGACCAGGGCACCCCGTAAGAAATCGCAAGGGGGTACTTTTCAGTGGTGCTGCAAAGCACTGGTGGATCACAAAGGACGTTTCACCAACATCCATGTGGGATGGCCAGGAAGCGATTCATCACATGCTCGCGTCCTTCAGGAACACTACTCCTGCTTAAACAGCTGCAGCAACGGGAATTACTTCCCAGACCAGAAAATAAGATTGGGGATGTTGCAATGCCTGTAGTTATCCTGGACCCAGCCACCCTTGATCGCGCATGACTCATGAAGCCAATACACAGGACCGCTGGACCGTAGTCATGAGCTGTCAATCTACAGGCTGACAAGTGCAGGATGGTGGTAGAATTCGTGCATTTGCCGCTTAAGGCGCGATGGCGCACATTCCTGACTCGCTCAGACCTCAGCCAAACCAATGTCCCCTTTGTTATTGCTGCTTGCTGTGTGCTCCACCATCTCTGTGAGAGTAAGGGGGGACCTTTATGGCAGGGTGGTGGAGCTGAGCCACAATCAGCTGGCCACTGACTACGCACAGCCAGATTACCAGGGAGATTAGAAGAGCACACTCAAATGAGCGGTGACATCAGAGAAGCTTTCGAAAACCGCAGTTTCATCAACGGGCCAGGGACGCTGCTGACTGTTGTGTTTTTACCCCTTGATCGAACCTCTCCCTGATTGCCTCATTCCCTGTAAGCAGACCCACCCTCCCCTTCACTTTCACAGCTGCTGCTGAAGGAAATAAGACCTATGCGTTTAAGAAGCATGTTCTTCTTATTAAACTTCATAGTATACAAAGAGGACGAGACAACTGAACAAGATAGGCTGGGTGTTGGGTTTGGTGAGGGGATAGTCGAAGGGAAGTCAAAGGCCACTAAAGCCCAAATTTACTCAAGTAATGACAACTGTTCGCTGGCTCGCTTGAAGACTGTCCACTGGTACTGGTGAAAGTGGACGCGATGGGTCACCGTAGCCTTCACTTCCGCATCGGTTTTAACGGTCTGAGGTGAGTGACGGATCTGGTGGAACATGATTGTGATGCGGTTGCTGAATGGTTTACACCAGGGGCGCTTGCAGCGGCGACAGCGTTTAGTGATGCACCTCTGTTGATCTGGAAGCCTACCAGACGTCGGAGAATGTCAGATTGATTCACAGCACAGCCCTCGCAGCGTTTGCATCCTCCACCGCTGACTTTCTGCCTGCCATCTCTCTCATCCTTCGAAGCGTACCCTTCCTCTCTGCGACATTCGCCCCTCATTATACCCTAGTTCACTGGGCTTATCTTTCTTACTTTTGCCTTACCACGTTCTGCTTTATGCCACTCATTAGATGAGCTCTCTTTCATTGTGCGGTCACTATCCATGTATCTTCCGAGAAGCGATTAATCGTCTTGCTGAAACCTATTTTTTCGCCTCACTTTTGCCTATATTCTGCCCACGATAAATAGAATAGTTTTCCACTGCCTCCCTCCTGAGCTCTGAAAAATTTGGCAAGGCTGCATGCGAGGCGATAGGAAAAAGGGACAGAGATTAAAGGAGCATAGTTTTTACAGTGACAAGCTGTTAACTTCTAGTACGTGACAACATATCCACGGTACGTACACTCATCCTACTCATGATAGTATCATTACTCTACAAAGGTCGGGCATTTGCTTCATTTCGACTTAAAGTATTGAGTGCCTTGGAACATGCTGTAGTGTCTGTTAGAGCACTTTCATCGAGATGAGGTCTCGGAAGGCGCAAAATTTCAGCTGCCGTGCATGAGGCCAATAGTAAGCCGATTGTCTTCACCTTCTGCAGCCTTCATATACACAGTGCCCTCTTCCCAAATCCAAGCAAATACATTGCTCTAGTGCTGCTCGCTTCCTGTTAACAATGCAGCAGCAGAAACTCCCACCACCCCCGCCTTCCAATTCTCTGGGATGACGCTGATACCCTCCCCCCCACCGCGTGCTGTTATCATGTGAGGACCACAGCTAATCACCCTCTCTTCGCCCCTGCCATCGCGTGCTGTAGCAGGGAGATTCCTGTGCTAGCAACCGTGAAAGAGCTCACCGCCCATTTCCCCCCCCTCCCCCCCGCCTGGCTACCTGCAGGAAGGATTTTATTTACAGGCTGAACAGGCAAACAGCCGCCGTTAGGGAATGGCCATCTCTGGTCCCTTAATTAAATTCTGAATTTCACCCACCAGGCTTTCTACCAAAAATGAACATATCACTCTCCTGAGATACACAGCCGAGACCAAAGAAAGGAGTTGCTTGAAGCCCAGCAATCATGGGACCTTATGCACTGAGGCTTTGTCATGCAATATACCAGACTACTTGCTACATGCCATGGCGTGGTCAAGGTGTCCTAGCCATGTGGACGGGAATACAGGTGCTTGCGGCAGAAACCTTCTGCTCAAGGCTTTTTGAGTCCTCAGGGAGCTTCATGGAGATGTCCCTGGAGGATTCCCAGCTCCATCCCCCAGACATAACCAAATCTTTTCCAATAAACTGTACTGCTGCGAATGCATCCCAGATCCCAGGGCAAATAGAATTAAAAACGCTTGGCTTTAAACCATGTTTAGTATTTACAAAGGTCACTCACCAGAGGTGCTCCATGCCTTCTTGTCTGGGTGAGTGGCTTGGGAGGGCTGGGAGGATATACCGTCTGAAGTATGAGCAAAAAGAGCCACTGGCTGTTGGGACACCGAAGGCTGTGTGCCGTCTCTGCAAAGCTTGTCCCCTCTTCCTCCGTCCTCATCTTCGCTCCGGTCGCAATCCTCAGCAGTGGCTTAGATTACCACTTTCTCACTTCGGAATCCACCGACAGAGCTGGTATGTGGTGCGGACCCCCCGAATTGTCTGCAGCTCTCAGCCGTCGAAGCGGCATGTTTTCGGCCCGCTGGCCCCGACCTTCTGTTGCTTTCTTATTGGTTTGTCTGTAAGGCTCTGTCTTGCAGCTCCTTAACTTCCACTCTGCACTGCACTGAGTCCCTGGTGTGGCCTTTCTCCATCATGGCCTTCGAAATTTTTTCAAATGTTTTTTCATTTCATCTTTTGGAACGGAGTTCTGTTAGCATGGAATCCTCTCCCCATATAGCGATCAGATCCAGTACCTCCTGTTTGGTCCATGATGGAGCTCTTTTTCGATTCTCAGGAGACTGCATTGTTACCTGTGCTGATGAGCTCTGCGTGGTCACCTGTGCTGGTAAGCGCTCCACGCTGGGCAAACAGGAAATGAAATTCAAAAGTTCGCGGGGCTTTTCTTGTCTACCTGGCCAGTGCATCCGAGTTCAGATTGCTGTCCAGACCGGTCACAGTGGTGCACTGTGGGATACCGCCCAGAAGCCCATACCGTCGATTTGCGGCCACACTAACCCTAATCCGATATGGTAATACCGATTTCAGTGCTACTCCTCTCGTCAGGGAGGAGTGCAGAAACCGGTTTAAAGAGCCCTTTATATCGATATAAAGGACCTCATTGTGTGGATGGGTGCAGCGTTAAATCAGTTTAATGCTGCTAAAAATCGGTATAAACACATAGTGTAGACCAGGCCTTGGTTTCCCCTCCCTGTAAAACAGGTAACACTGACTTGGAGGAAGAACTCCTGAGGCAGAGTTATTGGGTTCCATCTAATTTGGCTGTCAGGATGAATCAGCAGAAGAACTCTGCAAAACCATGAAAGATCCAAGCTCCTGACAGCCTATTAGATGCCAGAGGTACTTTTCTGGTTTAAGGATACCTCTGAATTATACCACACACCAAGATAGCTCAAAATAAAGACATCAGAAATAAGGTGGTTCTTTGGAGGCTTTTTAAACTCAGCACCAGGTTAAGGACTGATGGATTTCTTCCCGTCAGACCTTTTTTTAAATTTCCCCTAGGATCTAATTTGTACCATGGTTTTTATTCCAAAATTTAAACCCCCTGTAAAGAGAACGTAAAAACACAAATATTGGCAGAGCCAGTGTTCTTACACTGAGGTTATAAATAAAGCACACGCACACCATTAGAGCAAAGAAATTCCTTGGATTCAGCCTAGTTTATCAGTGACCTAGAAAACAGCAGGAATTCAGGCTCTCTTGTGATGCGACATGTGAAGTATGTATCATGGGCCCAATTCTGCTTCCAGTGAAGACAATGGAAACAGTATCAATGCCAATGTTATGACATTAACCACCAAGTGGATTTTCCATATTGTGAGCTGCCACTTGACAAAGACCACCTTTGCCTCCAGGTGTAAACTGAATTAGGGACAGTGAAGGCAATGTACTTGTAAGAGGATAGCAATAAAAGATATCACCTTGTCTTGCTAATATGCTGGAACCAACACAGCTATACCACCACTGTATATAACAATGTACATCATGGGCAGTTTAACAGCACAAGTCAGGACAGGGGTCGGCAACCTTACAGAAGTGCTGTGCCGAGTCTTCATTTATTCACTCTAATGTAAGGTTTCGTGTGCCAGTAATACTTTTTAACATTTTTAGAAGGTCTCTTTCTAGAAGTCTATAATATATAACTAAACCATTGTTGTATGTAAAGTAAATAAAGGTTTTAAAATGTTTAAGAAGCTTCATTTAAAATTAAATTAAAATGCAGAGCCCCCCGGACTGGTGGCCAGGACCCGGGCAGAGTGAGTGCCACTGAAAATCAGCTCGCGTGCCGCCTTCGGCACATGTGCCATAGGTTGGCTACCCCTGACTTAGGATATGTGATTTAACTCCCACTGATAACTCCAGTAGCAACACTGCACTACTGTGCGTGTGCATGCATGTGCACACACACGCAGGAGGCAAATTACATGGACATGTATTTCCTTATATTAAGCATACAGAACTTTCCATCTTCAAAGCACTTTAATAAATTCTCACTCCCCGCCACTTGGTGCATGATCACCATTTTACAGGTGGTGAACCGGGCACAGAGAAGTACAGTCAGTTGCCCAAGCTCATGTCAGTGTTAGCTGCAAGAAGGATGAGTTAAGTCATGCTTCCTGTATTTGACTATTTGAGGGCGACAGATGGAAACGTGTTATTGGAACATCCTGCCCGCAGCTATGATCTGGCTCCCAGCCCTGTGCTCAGATTTCATGCCGCTCTCCGGCGGAGTCACTTCAGTGACTGCCCAAGAATGAAACATTCGGTGAGCTCTGCACTGCAGCAGAACGCACAGCACTCAGACAGAGGTTTAAGCATCAGCCATCTGTGTAGGTACTGGCTTAAATAGGAGAGAGGGTTTGTCTTCTGTTAAGGGTAAGAACAGCTCAGCCGTTCTGCTGCCCGAACTGGGAACAAGCATCTAAACAGCAGGTTTATCCCCAGTGGCCTGGACTCATTTGTTATGACTGGAAACACTGAGGCATTAGCATTCCCTGCATGGGGCCTATCTAAATTAAGCTAGCTGGGGTGGGGTGGTTGATCTAACGGAAAATCCCACCTAGAGGAAACCAACCTCACCAGCCAGGAACATGCTCTCTCACCCCAGGCCATATCTAGGCATATTCCGAGTCATGCGAGCATGCTGGAGAACTTTGGGAAGGTTCGAGGAGCTGATTGCTAGCTAGGCATAGACCCAGCCCGATACGATCACTTGCTCCAAGGCGCAGTTGCAGAAAAGGGGTGCTGCCAGCTCCCCCTCCTCTATTCAGGGAAGGCAGTGCTTGCCTGGCACTGGGGCCTGGGCCGTGGGACTGATGTCTTGCAAGCCTTTCCAGGCAGAGACAGAGACAGACAATCTCATGGATTTATTATGGTCCTGATTTCTGAATGCCTGTCATTGGCAGTACTGTCATTTGCCAGTGGAGGGCAGTAGGTCAGCCTCCCCGATGTCCCTCCCTTAGAACATGTCTCTGGGGAGCCTCTCAGCCACGAATGATGGCACATGATGCTCCTCAATGGGGTCTGTGGTATCCCCTCTGCTCCCACTGTCCAGCATTTGAGATGGCTTCCCCAGCACTATCAATGCATCTAAGCCATGTGGTTCTGTTGGGGGCGTCCATTGGTTCCTATCAGGCTGTGATAGACACAGTGCTCCTCTCTCATCGCTAATCCAGGCACCATCAGTAACAGGCATTTGAAGCTGGATGCACAAAGTCACGGGGGAAGATGCTCTTGCTCCCATGCCCATTTGGGCTGCTCCTCCACCCCCGGCAGCGGATGTCCAGAACATCCTGCTTGCATATGTGGGGGCGGGAGAGTAGCAGACCGGTGAACAAACAAAGCCATGCAACTTTGAGATGCGAGGCTGCAACATTTGATCTGTCATGCAAACCCTCCAGAGTCTGCTCTGCGGCAGTGTCCAGGACTGCTATTCCCAGGGGGCACACAGGGAAAATACAGAGCCTTCCACTATCCCGGACAGGAGACATGTCACACCATGCATGTGAGCAACAGATACAGTGTTGCCACCGTCCAAGCACAGTGGTTTCAGGGCATGGACTTCAGCCTTGAGCTCCCTCCAACCTGTTGGTGGGAGCTACCGGATTTGTGATGAACTAGAAGGGTACCTGTAGGTGCGTGCAGACTCTCCTCAGCACATCGTACACGCTGTCTCGAGAGATCAAGGACACAAAGATGTACTGAAAACAAAGAGAGAGAAGCAGCAGTGAGAGGCTATCCCTGTTCAGCACAAGACATCAGCCCAGAGGCACAGGCTCCTCTCTCTGCTGGGGTGCTCAGAGTTAGAACCAACAGCATATTGGAATTCTGGCTCCTGTTTCACAGTGTGAGCGTTTAAATGCTCACCACCATATTAAGCGCTCTGTTGAGATGCACAGGAGCAGTTTACAAAGAACTGATGCTGCAGCCGGCCTTGTGGCAGACTCAGCACAGCGTCATGCTGCTGGATGTGGGAGCAGCTTGTTTTGCAAACAGAAGGGCCACATGCAATGGTATTATGGTTCTGTGCAGGAACACCAGGACTCGGCGACATCCCACTGCCAGAGGGGAGGCAAAAACACTCCTCTCATTCACACCGGTGGCAGTTTTGTCACCGACTTCAGTGGGAGCAATTAGGCCAACATGGGGTACCTTGAAAAAAAATCGACCTTTCAGTTCACTAACAAAGCAAATTTAAGGTTTAAGCCCAATAGGACTTTGCTTCTATGTACTGTAGAGCGGCTTTCAGCAAGAGCTCAACTCTAATGGGTTCTAGAGAGCATGTTTTGAGCCCGCACTAAAATACAGCTACCTCTGGGGTGGAATATTGGATTATCAGCACCAGTACTCACTAATCATGGAATCTGGACTGGAAGAGACCTCGAGAGGTCTTCTAGTTCAGTCCCCAGCACTCATGGCAGGACTAAAGTATTATCTAGACCATCCATGATAGGTACTTGGAGATTTTTAAGAGCAGTTTAGACAATGATGAAGATTCCACAACTTCCCTAGGCAATTGATTCCAGTGTTTAACCCTGATAGTTGGGGAGTTTTTCCTTGATGTGATTTAAGACTATTGCTTCTTGTCCTAACCTCAGAGGTTAAGAACAACAATTTTTCTCCCTCCTCTTTTAACAACCTTTTATGTGCTTGAAAACTGTTATCGTGTCCCCCCTTCTCTTTTCCAGACTAAACAAACCCAATTTTTTCAATCTTCCCCCATAGGTCATGTTTTCTAGACCTTTAATCATCGTTGATGCTCTTCTCTGGACTCTCGTCAGTTTGTCCACATCTTTCCTGAACTGGACACAATACTCCAGTTGAGGCCTAATCAGTGCAGAGTAGAACGGAAGAATTACTTCTTGTGTCTTGTTTACAACACTCCTACTAACACATCCAGAATGATGTTTGCTTTTTGTGCACCAATGTTACACTGTTGATTCATATTTAGCTTGTGATCCACTATGACCCCCAGATCCCTTTCCAGAGTATTCCTTCCTAGGCAGTCATTTCCCATTTTTAACGTGTGCAACTGATTGTTCCTTCCTAAGTGGAGCACTTTGCATGTGTCTTTATTGCACTGAATATAATGTAGAAAAGGAAATGAAGAATGACTATTTCACTTGCAACTGGGAGGGATGTTAGACATGTCCAGCCAGGATGCTGAGGCTGGTGTCTCTAACTCGAGGAGAAAAGGGAGATAATTAATTAGTCAGAACCATAAGTGCCGGCTTCTAATTTTCCCCAGGGGGGCTCAACCCCTCAGTCTCAGGCCCCAACCCCCTCCTGCTCTGCTTCTTCCTGTCCCTGCTCCACCCCCATCCACCTCATTCCCAAGGCCTCTCCCCAGCCCCACCTCTTCCCACCCTTACTCCGCCCACACCCCTTCCCTATCCCATTCTATCACTGTTACTGAGCAAACCCCATCCCCACTCCTCCCCCTTCCTCCCAGTGCCTCCTGCATACAGCTGAACAGCTGCTCTGCAGCATGCAGGAGGCACTGGAAGGAGTTGATCAGCAGGGGCTGCAGGCAGGTGGAAGTGGGGAGTAAAGGGGGAGCTGGCTGCCAGTGGGTACTATACACCTGCTAATTTTTTTTCATGGGCGCTCCATAGAATATCAGGGTTGGAAGGGATCTCAGGAGGTCATCTAGTCCTATCCCCCTGGAGCACCCAGAGTTGGAGCCTATGGTCAGAACAGTCAGAATCTTGGTGTTGAATTTTTCCCCAAAGGCAGAAGCTCCAGCATCACAAGGCCCCAGTGTTGTGTGGGCCATTAGCAGTGCTGAAGCCTCCACAGGAAGAGTTCCATCTACTCCACCATTTCCTACCATCATCAGCAGGACAGAACACTGGCCACCACTTGTATTCTGCATAATTAGCCTCCAAGCGAGGAGCCCTGTTCCTGTGAGAGCAGCACACGGAAATTTACACGACCCTTTTAGAAAGCAGGGTTCTTGCGAAGTTTGCTCGACTGCAGAGCAGAAGAGAGCATGGATGGGAAAAAGCGTTTGGTGCATGCACATAATCAGTGGGAAAATAAGTAAGTGACAATACCATTTTCCTCCCGAGGGCCCAACTTAAAGTCTTATTCCTCCCACTGTAAAAGTGGTCACTACCAAGCTGAAATTTTCCAACAAGGGGCTGCTTTCCATACTGCTTAGCTTTGCTCTCACATTTTAGTGCCAGGAGGAGGGGTGTGCAGAATGCTGGCTGTCACCAGAAGTTCCTTCAGCTTCATCTGTAGCAAAACTCAGAAGCTTAACACCCACTTCAAAAGTGTCTGTTCTATTATAGATGTGTCCTCCTCTGCACTCCCCATCCCTTGCACAAACAGCGACTTGTTTGCTGATTAAGTGGGGATTTCATGTTTTGAAGCTCACTAACATTCCAAACCAGGTTAAGTCTCACCCTCCCATTCTCTTCCAGCTGCCATTCCCTATGGGATACCATGTCCAGGACAAGAGAATCTGCAGGCTATACCTGATCTGTCATTCAGAAGAGAAGTGGCTGGATTTAAGCAGAAGCATTAGAGAATTCTGCTCACAAATTCAGATGAGCTGACTGAGAGTGCGAGAAGGTCACATGCCTCTTGATGTTAGTGTTTCAGGATGCCAAGTTCACAAGACCAATACGCAGGGACTTGACAGCGTGAAAGTTTTCACGACTAGAAGGGCTGGCACACTGAGTTTTTTAAGAAGTTCAGATTCAACAGTTCTGCAGAAGAATCCCCACTGTTCAATGGCTCTCCCTCATCCTTTCCAGTCCCTCTCCCAAAAACCAAATTTAAAAACATCGAAAGGTTTCAATTTTTCAATTCAAAACAATTGTTTGGTTTCAATTTTACTTCCATTTGATTTTGAGAAGGTTAAACTTGAAAGCAAAAATGTTCTGTTCAACCCCCAGCATTGTTAACTGTTTCAATTCATCAATCAGCCCAAAAGATCAATTACTTGCACAACTCTGCTCTCAAGTTGTGCTGGTTTGGGCCTTTGGAAGCCATGGGGAAGAGCTGGCTAAAGCAGACCTGGGGCCTAGGACATGGTGCTTGTCCCTTCAGTTCAGCCATGTTCCAAAATCCCAGCATGGGACTTTGGCTGCCAAGGGGCCAGCTGAGAGGAGATATCATACCAAGGGCCTCATCATCTGCGTTCTGATATTCCATGGGACCCTTTGCAGAAGGAGCATCAGCTAGATCTGAACAAAACTCACATAACAAGACACTGGGCATAAACCTGGATAAGACCCCTCATTTTTCTTGGGTGCTGGGCTAATGGGGTTGGCTGGAAGCCAAGAGAAAGATAGCCAGGTTCAGCTGGGTTTCACTTTGTGTTCGCCTCAACCACAAAACATAATTCACAAGGCGGGCGGGGGGCGTGAACTGAAAGCAAAGGTTCTCCCAGCTGTATTGTCTGTCCTCAGGCCCTAGCCAAATTCCAATGTGCAAAATGACATTTTGCCTCTGCACGCATCCTCTGTGGTTCCAGTTGGGGATGCGAGTCTCCTCTTCATTGCCTGGCCTAAACCGCGTAGTGTTACTTTAAGCGGTTATGGTGCCAAGTATCAGAGGGGTAGCCACATTAGTCTGTATCCGCAAAAACAACAAGGAGTTCGGTGGCACCTTAAAGACTAACAGATTTATTTGGGCATAAGCTTTCATGGGTAAAAAACCCTACCTCTTTTTACCCATGAAAGCTATACCCAAATAAATCTGTTAGTCTTTAAAGTGCCATTGGACTCCTCGTTTTTGTAAGCAGTTAAACAACTGCCATGCTGCACCAATTAAGGCCCATCCTTCATACCTTTCTCACACCAACACTCATTACTTTCAGTGGGGGGTTTCCCTTAAGTATGAAGTGCAGGACTGGGGCCATGTTTGCTAAACATTTGGGGATGGTTTGGAATGAGAGATGCTATGTACGTTTAGGGTTATAATAATAGCTGAGTTGCCAGGTCGTCTCAGCAACACGACACAGAGCAGCTACCCATGCTCTGTCACATCACAATGGTAGCTGTGACATGCACAGGAGCACCCTAGGGGCCTTCTGTCGACTTAGACTCTCACATGAGAATACAGAACAGCAGCTGAGTGGAAATAAGACCCCCAGTCAGTTACCTTTCTGCTGGCACTGGTGGTGATAGCCAGCCCATTGGGCAGCAGCCGGGCCGTTTTGTGCTTTTTTATCAATTGAACCGAGACCACCGGGATAACCACCTGAAATGTAAAAACACACACCAGGTAAAGGCACATGTATTACAGGTGGGGATCCAACAGTGAGGAATGTGAGCCACAGAAAAGCCGACGAGGGAGCTGGCAGTTCTGCGTTCCATGCAGGTACTAGAGACTATGCAGTCAATAAGGCACGGGGCCATGCAGGGTATGTTTATGCTGCAATAAAAGACCTGCGGGGGGAGAGAGTCTCAGTGCTCAGACCCGCAGCCCACCAGCCTGAGTCAGCTGACCCGGGATCTGAGACTTGGTGCCGTGGGTATTTCCCCTCCCCCGCAGTGTAGGCAAACCCATGCTGGCCAACAAGGATTAAACATAATATGGAACAGCTGCCTGTTAATGGAGCTCTGTGCACCCAGTGCACAGAATGAGATGGGTGCTTTGGGAAAAGAACAGTATGTGATGGCCAACCTTAACTCTCACATTTCCTAATTTCTGAATGCTTGACTTTGCAACCTTAGTGATGGTTTGTTAACATAGTTGTGTGTGGAATTTCTTTAGAAATGCAGTGAGCCAACTTCCATTACATGGATGTCTAATTGCATCCTGTATTTGATAGTAACCCAGGTAGCAATCATTGGCTGGGGACAGCTTTACAGTTACTGAGCAGTATTAAGGATCACTGCACTCCGTGTAGTAACCTCGGTTTGAAAAGGTTTTCATACATTTTCAGTACAATTAACACACACACACAAAAAAGACCATTGTTCAATACCAGCAGAGCAGATCTTTGTTTAGAGACCTAGATAAGAGTCCCTGCATTCAAGGGCACAGTTAAAAATAAACGAGGATGTAGTTTCATAACAGTATAGCTTCACTGAAACATGCTCAACTTTGGGAGCTGACTCGCATTCCTTCTAGCAGAGATCTGTTTAAATATAAATAATAAATAATTCAGCTGCTCAGCGCTGTTTTTAAAGGAAGTTAGTTCTAAAACAAAAACAAAAACCCACAAAAAAGCTACCTGTCAGCTACAGCATTAATGTCAAATTACCAACTCAGGCAGAGAGTTGAGAGGAAGATTCAGATCTGTTTCAGAATCCTCTAGGAGCCTTTGATCTTGAGGCACTGACAGTTTGAACCTCTAAAAATATTTGCAGTGTCGAATTAAAAAAGCAACACAAATAAACAATATTTCCATTAAGACAACTCAGAGGTTACTAGATATGTAGATGGCTCCCCCAGCAATGCATGGAAATCCCTCACCCCTGCTTATGGCGGGCTGATTTTGGCACTACAGCATTATTTAACTGCTTAGGGCTGGAGGGAAAATGCATCACTAAGGAGAACATTTGACAAAGTAACCCTTCACGGGGCGCTAGGAGTCGCATCTCATCCTGCTAAGACAGAACCTGGGCCGGGGGAAGGAATGGTGCAGGGGCTCCTGTCTAAGAGCAATAAAATCTCTCTCTGAGTCAGCGCTGCTGGCTTATGTGACAGAATGAGGTACGGGTCCATTAGGCCCACATGGGACAGAAGTCAGGGCTAGGCAGTGACGGGGAAGGGAGATCACTGCCATATGCTGGCACTGGTGTTTTGGAATCAAATGTCAGGCCTCTGCCAAAGGCAAAGTGTGGTGGAGAGCAGCCACGCGGCCTTACCTTGATGTCCTTCCCGAAGAGGTTTGCATAGAAGCAGAGCCAGTTGGGGGAGATGTAGAGCCGCCCCTGGATGAGGATGTCTCTCTGGAGCGCACAGGAGCAGACTGCAACACACACAAAGGTAGCATTGGGAGGGGAGGGGAAACCACAGACCCCAGATCTAGCCCCACAGCAAAATCCACAAAGCTCTGTGCGGATGCCATGCCTGGGGACTTCAGCACGTTGCCAGTCACCTGCCCTGAGATGCTGCTAGCTACACTGTCCTGGACATCCAGACAGGGATTTTCTCCCTTCCCCCTGTTTTGGGGACATCTGATGTTCACAAAAGCAAGAAATCAATCCCATCGTGCTAAGCACTATCCCTCACAATTAAAGTGCGTGGCACGAGGTGGACAAACTCCCAACAGAGCCTAGGCTATGATGATCAAAATCCTCAGCTCCTGATCTCCAGCTGGGACTCGAAGACTGATCTCCAGCATGAAAAATCTTGCATGTTAATCCACTATAGTATATTGGAGCCTGGTGGGGTTCTGCATTTGTCACCTTCCTCAGCCTCTGTCTCAGCCACTGTCTGGTCATCCGTGGAACAGGGAGGGCTGCTGGTCTGACACCAGTGCAACATCGAGGTTCTGTACAGAGGTCTCTCTACTCCCTCAAGACTGTCTCCACCACTCACCTTTCAAGACACTCTCCTCTGTGGGGATGTCCTTGAACAGCTTGTGGTACTGCGAGTTGTATTTATTTGGTGTCTAGAAATTAAAAAGAAAGTCAGGAGGTCAGAGAAGCTACCTGGTACCCTGACTGACACACAGACAAGAAACATTCTGGAACAGGGGTTTGGCTTCCTTGTCTCCTCCTGAATGGGACCCATCCCAGATCCCCCTACTCCAGAAGCCTGGGGCCCTGCCACTAGAGCTAAAGAAAAATTGCTGTGAGAGGTATAGGGTCTATGACACAGTGGGGCAGTTCCAATTTTAGCCAGTAGAGAGCAATGGTGCACACTTACACTACCCAGTTCCCTATAATATTTAGTTCATCTAGGAGATGACAGTCTGAACATTCATGCGTTGAAACAATTTGGGCACTAAGCCAACCAGAAAGCAAATGTTTGGCCCAACACTTTAGCTTCCTCCATTATTAATTCATATTATTTATTATTTGTATTTCCATAGTGCCTAGGAGACAGACCAGAACCCCACTGTGCTGGGCACTGTGCAAACACAGAACAAAAAGATGGGCCCTGCCTTAAAGAGCTGACAGTTGTAAGCTTGGTCTACATTGCAAACTTACATTGGTATAGCTACGTTGCTCTGCCCTGAGGAGTTTACAGTCTAATAGCATCTTCACTAAGCACTACAGTGGCTGTACGTGTAGATAAACCCAAGCTAGAGACAAGAACTGGCTACAGAGAGACGGGGAAGTACAAGGATGCAATGAGACAATATTGGTCAACGTGATGGGCAATTAATCTAAGAAAATTAAACCCTTCAGGACATAAACTGAGCAATATATTTTTGGTCCTTTTAAAGCACTAAGTAACAATAGAAGCAGAATTGAAGAACAGCAGCAAAGGCGGAAAGGCGCTGGCCAGATCTCTGGATCACACAGCCGGGCCCATTAGCATCCTGGCACCACATTTATGCAATTCCAAAGTTTAAAATGGAATTATGTGCAAGTAGCTCACTGCTCTCTTAGTGAATCTGGTGCAGAGAGAAAACCTCCAAGATGATTTTACTCCTTAGATTAAATCCCTTGAACACCTGAGAAGCAGCCTCTCAGTTTTGTCTGGGCTGCATCTTATCCATGTGCCAATGTCTGTCAGCCAAGCAGACTGCTCCACTGCACTGGCAGGGTCAGAACTGATAGAAATACAGAGCTGGGTGCAGCAAGATCCTGCGGGCACGATAACCCACACACAAGAGGAGGGACGCCACGACACTACTTAGACTGTTAACTCCACAGGCAGGGGCTGTCTTTGTGTGTTGGGTTTGTACCAAGCCAAGCAGAATGGGGCCATGGTCTATCACTGGGGCCTTAGGCACCACCACAATATAAAGCAACTGCGAAACCATGTGGTAACCCAGGGAATCTTCCTCAAGGCAGATGAGCCATTTGCGCAATGCCACCCTCTAGGATTTATTAAGAAGAAATAAAAGGAGCCACTCACAAGCAACTCCACCCGCCTGGCCAGGTTCTAAAGTTGGCCAATGTCAGTTCCTGGTCAGTGGGCTCAAAGGTAGCAGAGAGAACCAAGAATCCGCAGAAATATCTGCCCTTCATCCACTGCTGGGAGAAGACACCAACTATCACCATCCCATACTGGGCTCTGACCTACAGCTACACTGACTGGCAGGAGCGGTGGAAGGAATCCAACTGTTGTAGGAGCCACCGCAACCTGCCAGAATGATCTACCCCGAACATCAGATGTGACACGCGGCAAGAGCCAGATGCACTGTTTGCATCCAGGGACGGTGTCTTCAGCAAGGGTCTAAGCAGGGGTTAAAGTGATGGAATGGGGAGAGCTCCCCCTTCTTTCCCTGGTTTGGTGAGCAGCACTCCCTCATGGGCTCCTTGGCAATGTAATGAAACAACAGCTTCCCCCCGACTCCCCCTTTCACTCCACACTGGGACTAATATTCGTTTGTCAAGGCCAGGGGGAACCCTGCCCTCCCTCAGGCAGCCATGGGCCATCTCCTCCATCAACAGCCCCTGCTGATCTGCACTCAGCCAGCGAATGCCCGATCTAAGTGACAAGCTATAGCACCATCTGGAATTCCAGCAGAGAAGAAGCCTTCTGACAGAGTCTGCCACCGCAGAGACAGGCAGTGGAGCCTGAACCAGAGCCACCCAACCTGGTAACCACCACAAAGAGCCCTCGCAAGGAGCCCTACACACCCTGGGTTTGGCATACAATCACAGCAACTTTAACTCCAGACACAAGGAAAGCTGTCCCTTTAAGAGAGCTGGAGCTCAGCATTACCTGTGCAAAGGTTAGCTCATCTCTTCAGGTGAAGGAAATGACACCAGGACAGGAGCGCGTGACTAGACACCAGGTCTGCTGGGGAATACAAGGGCAGCCTGAGATCACTCAGAGAGGCACTGCTGGAACAAGGGCCTGTGACAACTCTCCACAGCTCAAAGCCAGGCGGCACGTGAGACACCTGCTAGGAGCAGGAAGCCCCAGCTAGGAGGGCAGAAAACCGGGGCTGAGAGCTGTCAGCAACTGGAAAGACTTTTGAGCTAGACGAATGACTACATGGCTGCTGAAGAACTTGCTGTGCTTGGGGGAGGGGGTTCTGTCTGGTATTCTTTAATAATTAACCACACCCAGAAGGGGAGCAGTATTTTGAAAACACCTGATGTGGTAGCTGGTCTGAAGCGAGATTGGAAGGTAAAATGAGGCGGCAGCAGGGCCCTAAGTCAGACTAGGCAAGTCGCAGCTACACATCCCCAGTGTAGAACTACTTGCAATTAAGGATAGATTCTGTTTTTGTTGTTATTTTTAAACACAACACCCCTCCCCCAAAAAAGGCATGGTTGGCCCGTTACAGAAACAGGAAAACCATAGCCCCTGCCCCAGAGAGCTACCATGCCAAGCAAACTGCTTGCTTATTACTGTCATCTTATTATTTTCCTGTATGGTTCCACCTCAATGGGTAGGAGGTTCTGACGGCATGCCTTCCCTTCCCCATGCCTGTAGCCCTTCTAGACACTGGTGCATACTCTGAATGCTCTTCAGCTTATTTTTATAAATATTTCTGTCTTCACATAGCCAGGCCAACTGCATGAAGTCTGCAGAGGTCACACTCCTCAGGGGTCTAGGATCACGTAATGAAAACCTCCCACAATCAAGGCCCTTCTTCTGCTGTTTGTATTTTGTTTAAAATTTCCAAGGAATGTATCGGTGTTCACGGCAAACATTTGAAAAAGTGGTGAAAATTGGTGCCAACAATTAAGGTCCTGGTTTTCTGGGCAAATATCAGGATTAATTCTCAGGAAAAGAGGACAAAATAAAAAAGCAACCTGAGAGAGAAGTGGGCCCAGAAGCGAGAGAGGTGGAAGGAGCAAAGGCACCGGCTCCTTGTGTTGCCTCCTCAATCTCTTCCACTTCTGGGCCTACTCGAGAAGGAAAGATGGCAGCTCAGCTTCCCGTCTCGGCCAGGTCAATGAGCGCCAGCTCTCCTACCAAAGCGGGGAGCCACGTCCAGGCAGTTCTGGCCCTTCTTTCTGTAAGGACACAAGCACAGATGTACAGGTCGACACAAACGTATCTTTTATGACACTGTCTTACTCTAGCAGACAGCCTTGCATTTACACTCAATCTGATTTCTTATTTAGATAAAAACCCCTGTGCCTGAAGTAACACACTGGATTTTATTAATATAATCAGTATTTCCATGGACTTGAGTGATCCAAAGAATGGGGGGGAGGAGGGGGGGGAGAGAATCGAATAGTAGCTAGAATTTCAGTAACACACAGAACCAAGGGCAGATGCCTGTGGGAATAGAAGCAAAGCTCTCTCTGCAAACTGCCGAATTCCATTCACTCATTCTCAGCCACTATGGAGGTAGCTTCCAGGACTGTCCCATGGTTACTGGAAAGCAGAAGCAGCAAGAAAACCTGTGTGCTTACCAAGGCCTGAGCAAACACAGGTACACAGTCACACTCAGCCAAATAAAGAGCGGCATTTGAGTGAGAAAGCCCATTCAAAACCAGGACTAAGTCCTGATGGAGGCCAAAGGAGAGTTAATTTTTAACAAGATCAGATTTATTTCAGAATGAGGAATCACCTGTAATTCATCTTTCTAAAGAGGGATTAAGGTGCAGTGGCATCAGGGAGGGTAACTCTGTAGGCAGGCTCCACTCTGGCAGTCGGGATCACATACTAAATGCAGCCCTTGGAGTCAGCTGGTGCAACCCTGCTGACTTCAACCACCTGAGACCTGCCCCGCCAGCACTGAACTTAGCTTAGAGGAGAGGCCCCTCCTTCCATCAGATGAGGGGCTTCCTTCCTCTTCCCTCCTTGTTGTCCTGCCCTGGGCCATGCCTTCCATCACAGGACCCCTTCCCTCTGCCTGCCCTGTCCAGCATTCATCCACCTTTACAAAATGAACAGGAAAAGCCACAGCAGTAACTCATGGCCAAGCTTGAGGTTCCATTGAGCACCCAAATGTGAACACAACACACACACCTTCCTGAAGGAAGCTCCTTTCCACATACAGCCCCAGAGATCAATCACTACAGCATGTCAGACAACCTGCTGGGAGGAGGCAGACGCACATAATGCATCACCTGTCCCTCCCGTGGCCTTGTCAGCATTCAACTGCACACCATCTTTGACAAGTAAGAAGCACAGGGCCCAGATCACAGACCAGACTGTACTTGATCTAGATGAGAAATTATTTGATTCATATTGTGTTAAAATGGCAATTCAGCCTCACCTCAACCAGCAAAGCTTTTGGCCAGAGAATAATCAACACCAGTGGTTATGAAGCTTGAACAATATACTGGTGTGTCATTTTAGGACCTTTTTCCATAAGGCTGAATGAAAAGGGAAGAAAAAATGGTGCAAATCCAGGGCTGTGCGTGCCATGCCCCCTGCTCTGCTGGCACAAGGCTGAGCTGGGCAGTTTATTACCAAACACATTTGGAGTCAGTCAGCCAAAGCTGGAGTTAAAACACATTTGCTGAGCAATGCGGTGCTCCGAGGACCTCACTTATCACGTATTATTTAGCAGCACCTAGGAGTCAGCTGTCAACAAACACTAATCCAGCGCCAGCCGTTACAAGGCATGTTACCCCTGTAACACATCAATGGAAAGACATCAGCGTTAACCTGCACATGTATGGCTCAACACTCATCTGCCTTCCCCAGAAGGAAGCTGGCTACCCTGCAGCAGACAAAAGGCAGCTCGCAGCCAGAGGATCGCTGCTGTCAGGCCACACTGCCAGATATCCAGGACAATGAGGACAGCACCATCAAGGAGTTAACATAACTACAACATTCCAATGTTACTTTAGGGCACTTACATCAGCACTGTGCATTTCAGCAGCCTCACTAACAAACTCTAACCATTCTCCACAATGCCCAAGTCTGCTATTAGGTAGAGCCTATATAGCGATGAGTGAGTGTGCCAGGAGAGTTCCCGGCTCAGCCTCCAGCTGCTTCTAAATGTAGCTGTCACAAGGTTCCTTCTGCCATGTGGTCTGGCAACATCTCATGCCATGAAGATTTTGACCTGCAGTAACTAGCAGGGTATGCTTGCCATGAGCTTCCTTCGACTGGGACTGAGGCAAACTACTAATTAGGAGATCTCTATTTTGGACTAGAGAGGCCATAACGAACCACTGGAGGGGACCTGACCCATTTCTGGCTATAACTTCTGTTCAAAAGCTCTGCTTATATAAGGAGTCCTTTACCTTTAGAGATGCTGGAAAAAACTTGCATCCCATAGAACCCTGGCTTCAGGGATCTCCTACCACATTACACTGTTACAGAACGACTGGCACCTTTCCCTCCACCTCCCTTCCCTACAGGAAAGGCGAACTGCAGAGATCACCCTCACTTGGTTTCTTTACCTGCAGTGACTTAACACTCCTGCTTGCTCTCTCACAATTCCACATGCACACCAGCTGCCTGCCCCTGTTGGCGACGTCAGCTATTTGTATCACAGCATTGTATCAGCTGGTATTTCTCCTCTAATGAGCAACATCTTGGTGCCAGTTACATTCACTATACACTGTAGGTTCAGACCAATAAGCAGCTTTTAAAAACTATTCTCTTTAATACTGAGAAAGATAAGTTCAGCGATGTGGTAAGCAAGTTATGAGGGATAGGTGGGGAGCCCCCAGGCCCATGTGTTAGACCCCCTCAGTGCTATGGGGTGAGCGAGAACGGGAACCTAGGTTAGCTTGATCCAACAACTTTGCCTCTAAAGACATGGCTCAAAGTTTATCCGCATACTGTGCCAGCGACACACCATCACGTACATTTTCTAATGGGACAGACTTGACCAATCAGCAGTCTGAGATGCACTGTTGCCAGGTCTCATTGACCTTTGAGCCAATACAATTATCTCAGATTTACTGCAATTTTATCACCACTTTATTTACTCACCTGATACTATACAGGCTTAAAACGGAGCACTGGGGAGAGGGGAGTTAACACCCACAGTGCGTCTATGCTATGATAAAAGATCTGCGGCACAGGTCAGCTGACTCTGGTTTGTGCAGCTCCAGCTGTTGGGCTAAAAATCACAGCGGAGACGTTCAGCCTTGGGCTGGAGTCTGGGCTCTAGTGCCCCTCGGGGGTGCGGGGGGTGCCTCAAGCTCAAATGTTTACACTTCTATTTTTAGCAGCTGACCCAGGCTCAGAGCTGATGCAGCCGGTTTTTCATTGCAATGTAGACATACACCAGCCATTTACTTACCACAGACCG
This sequence comes from Chelonoidis abingdonii, assembly GCF_003597395.2. NCBI lineage: Eukaryota > Metazoa > Chordata > Testudines > Testudinidae > Chelonoidis > Chelonoidis abingdonii. The sequence continues at coordinate 44,047,867 of NC_133777.1, forward strand.
GGCCTGGAAGAAGATTAAAAGACATAAGGAGGAGCTGTGATCAACACTATGGTTTAAAACAAAACTTCCTGCTCCCATTGGGATTTCCCCTACATAGGAGGGTATTGCTTCCTCTTCTTGAGTATGCACAGAACCTGCTTTGAGTGGCTAAAATGCTTAAAATGAGGCTGAGGAGAGGCCAAGGGTGAACCACCTATGGTCTCTGAGGCAATATACACAATGTCTCAATGATATCAAGTGTCATGGTCTCTCACGAATGGCCACCTTGCTCATTAGGAGCTCTAAGTGCTGTCCAAATGCTGCGCATGTGAATAACTCACATTCTGAAGCGGATTCCCCACCTTGAGCCACAGCATAGGTATAGGGCCTCCATTTGTTTGCATAGTGATGAAGTGCTACTGCAGGTGTCCAGACTCATTAAGCCTAGAGCAGAGTAGCTCAGGGCATTGGTAAAGATTTGTTTCTCCGTCCACACAGACAACAGAATTACTGAAATGTCTCTATGTGTACATACACCCACAACCCCCCCTCCCCCACACCCACCCCGTACAGGGCAAACTTATAGATCACAAACTAAATATACTGTGACTCCATGCTAACACGAGCATTGTGTCAAAAAGCAGACATCACCGAGAAAGGCAGACAGCTGCAGGTGAGCAGGAGACTCTGTAATTACAGGGCAGGGGCTACACACAGACCTTCTGTCCAGAGGCTTTTCCCCTCAGGAGCCAGTCACACTGTTGTTTTGATAGGGGTTAGACCCCTATGTTACAGAGTGATGCATATTCCATGGCTAAGAGATGGTCAGTTTAGTGATGCTTTCCATTGTATATCCCATTGATGCAGAAATGGATCTCTGACTTTCCGGCTCTCGTGCTCTGTAATGCTGCCAATAAACATAGACTGTGCTGCAATGAAACTGAACTGAGTGTCCAGCCAACTGGAGGCAGCTCCCGAATTCTTAGAGAGAGGTCACGTTAATGACAGGGGCTGCAGAGGAAGGTCCACCAGTTCCAGGCACAGAGACGGCTGTGGTCTCTTGGAAGTGGGCTGTGGTGCAATGGGCTATGCCGGGCACAAAGAGGGTTCTGTGATAGCCAAGGCTGTCAGAGCACACAGACTAGCTCGTGTTGTCAGGCCGTATTCTGCATGCCTTAGAGGAGCAGCCACTTGAATGACCTTCTAGGCCTCTAGTCCTTCCAGAGCAGTGGTCCCCAACCTTTTCCGGGTGGCGGGCGTTGGACGACGAGCCACCAAGGACCATGGCCGGTGGACAAGCATCAGCCGAAATGCTGCCGAGAAGTGGCAATGTCAGGAGGTGTCACCGCCAAAATGCCGCTGACGCCGCTTTTCAGCAGCATTTCGGTGGCAACGCCTCTTAATGACGCTGCTTTTCGGCTGCATTTCAGTGGATTCTTGTCTGCTGGCCAGTACGTGGGTGCACACAGATGCCCCAGTGGGCTCCATGGCATCCACGGGCACCGCGTTGGGGATCACTGTTCCAGAGTAAGGTCAAAGGTTTCATTCTCTTTCTCCCCCCCTACCCCCACGTGCAGAAATTAGTAATGGCAGGAAAAGGCACTGGCAGTGGAAATATATAGCCTCCTGGATTTGTAAAGGGGGAAGATACAAGTGGGTGGGGGGGGAGGGAGGGAGGGGATGAGAAGAGGACATACACCTAGGCCTACTCATGCCAAGGGAAAGGATGCGGCAGGTGCAGCAAAAGAAGTTGTGGAGAGGAGGAGATTCCCAACTGGGGCTGAGACTATGGAATCCAAGAGGTGCAGCAGATGGCAGGGTTGGGCCTCAGAGGAGCAGCAGAACCTCTAAAGACAGCATCCCCACCATGTAGCAGGATTGGCCCCAGACCCTGCTCCCCGTATGGCGCTCGCAGAGCAATCAGCACCCCTAGAACAGGAGTTCCTGTCCAGTGATCAGCGCTCAGCTTAAGGCACTGCAGAGCCTCTTGGTCAGTCACACAGAGGTGCATTGCCCAGCACTGACCCAGACTGGCAATAAGACAATAAACACTTATCTTCACATAGCCCCCATTGCATGGCAGCCATCAGCTGGGAGGCTGAAGTAACAGTTCAAATGCACCATGGGCAGCGTTTCTCCCCGACTCACCGTCTCTCTGAGACATTTTTTTACTTCTTCATCCTTCAGAGCTTCATTCAGATGCAAACTGTGAGAGAGAGAGAAAGAGAGAGAGAGATCCTAGTCAAGTGAAAAGCCATCCACTGGGCACCCCACCCCTCTCCCCAAAGCAGACACAACAGAGATATACAACATAATGAATGGTGCTGAGAATGCAGCCTGCAGCAGTTAATAAGAGGGCCCTTGAAATTAAAAGTGAGGAAGTACCTAAGCGATAGGCGCTTCCTACCCTCTCAGGCCTCCTTACGGACACAGTATAATTAACCTGTGAAACTAGCTGCTGCAGGAGACAAACAAGTAGCTCAGGGGAATAGAACTGGACATTTATAATCAGTCATCTGCAGTGACACTGGCCAGGGTAACAGATAATTGGCGTAAATGCTTGCATTTCAGGATATAAGCTGAACTCTAGCTGGAGTCAGGTAGGAATCTTCCTCTCATGGTTCAGTAGTCGACAATTTAAGGTGTTATGCCAGGAAGCAGGTGTAAACCATCCAGCACTGGCCACCGCCAGACAGGACACTGGAGTAGATGGACCCTCTGTGCGATGGAATATAAATCTTTATATTCACCCCACTTTGGGGACTGCAAACTACAAGTGGCCTTGGGACCCTACCCTAGATCACAATGAGGGACCCAGTAGCAGTTCAAGGGAATTACTTGGTATGTTTAGCATTCAACCCTTAACTGCTAACGTGGGATTCTCCTGTCAAGGGCTGGCAAGAGCTTCCTACCTGTTGGGTTTCATTTCACACTCCAGGGCCAGCTGTGATTGTTGATAGAACTTGGCACACAAGGAGAAGGGCAAATATTTGGCAGGAAACGCCAGGCCGGCCTAGTTTAATAGGATTTCTCAGCCCTTCACTGATCCCCCACAGAGCACACTGGAGTCATGCAGAAAGTGTATTTAGAAGGCCCTACTCCAGCTATGAATGTTGGGAGAAAGCTCCTTCACTGCAGCAGTCAACGCACCCAGGCCAGACAGCCCTAAAGACTTAGGCCAGGAGCTCTGTTCTCAGCACGCTGCTGCTCTAACATGCAGGAAGGTGGCTGCGTCCCTGGGAGAGGGACAGATCAGAAGAGGTTATGTGGTTACTCTGTGGGAGGTGTTCTGCACAGAGGGCCAACACATTTCACGAGAAACTGTTCACAACCAGTTCTTAAAACAAAACCCCACCCTGTGCACGTCAGAGAACTAATTAGCTGATCACAACCAACATGGTTCCAGACTTTAATCTGTCATCAGACCCTACAAATCCAAACCATTTCAGAGCTCACCTGCCATCTACGGCATCCAAGCTCTTCTCCTTATGAGACGCCTCCAGTTTCTCCTGGCTGTGCATGAGCTCAGAGCTCTTCAGGGAAGCTGCTTTTTCATGCACCGGCTTTGTGCTGCGGACAGACATGATAAAACAGGAAGTTTGTTAGTTCACCAGCAACGGCGGTTGGGGGCAGATAGCTATGGCAAATAGGCCTCTAATTCTATGGCCAGGTCTACACTGCGACTTTAAATCGGTTTAATGGCTGATATACCGATTTAACGCTGTATCCGTTCACACGACGTCGTCCTTAATATCGAGTTAACCGCCTCCTTAAATCGATTTCGGAACTCCTCCCAAACGAGAGGAGTAGCGCTAAAATCGATAGTGATAACTCGGATTAGGGTTCGTGTGGACGGAAATGACGTTATTGGCCTCCGGGCGGCATCCCAGAGTGCTGCAGTGACCGCTCTGGACAGCAATCTGAACTCGGATGCAGCGTGCAGGTAAACAGGAAAAGCCCCGCGAACTTTTGAATTGCATTTCCTGCTTGTCCAGCGTGGAGCTCTGATCAGCACGGCTGGCGATGCAGTCTCAAATCCAAAAAGAGCTCCAGCATGGACCGTACGGGAGATACTAGGTCTGATCGCTGTATGGGGAGACAAATCTGTTGTATCCAGCTCCGTTACAGAACACGAAACGCCAAAGCGTTTGAATAAAAAACTGCAGGATACACAGCGCTGCGTGACAAGCGTAACGGGAAGCCAGAGACTCAAATGGACGCTCATGAAGGGAGGGAGGGGTACTGAGGACTCCAGCTATCCCACAGTCCACAGCAGTCTATGAAAATTATTTGCATTATTGGCAGAGCTCCCAATGTCTGTAGGGTCAAACACAGTGTCTGGCGTGGTTCAGGGAACAGCTCCTCAGTTTCTTTCCCCCCCCACACACGTGAAAAAAAAGGGTAAGAAATCATTCCTTGACTACTTTCTATGTCACCCTATGTGTACTGAATGCTGCTGGTAGACGGGACGCTACAGCACTGAAGAGCAGTATCCGCTCCTCCTCCTCTCTGGTGGTAGACAGTTCTGCAGACTGCCCACCATCCAGGAGAACCGCCTAAATGCTCAACATCGAGGGCAACATTGCTACCGCTAGCAGTAGATAGGACAGAACGGCTAATAACAAGCTTAATCATTGAAACTTGGGGCTCAAAATTTTTGCAATCACATTTGGGATTGACTCGCTTGGCAATGAGTCATTCCTCCCTTATGGTATCTAAAAATAGAGTCCATTCTGCCTGGACTGTCATAGCCCCGGGAGGCTGCCTCCAAGTGCCTCCCCCCCGACATCATTTTCTCTCACTAACAAGTCTCTGTTTCTTATTCTGGTATTCCTTAATACTTCATGACACAAACGGGGGAGGGGGAAATGACACGGTAGCCCAGGAAGGTTGAGGGAGGAGGAAAGCAACGGGTGCGCTTCTTGCAGGGGCAACCCCTGTGAATACTGACACGGAGCACCTGTGCTCTCTGATACACTGGATCTCTGTTACACTTGCCTATTATTCTAGGCAGGACAGTGCACCACTGACCGCTCTGGTCCGCAATCCGAACTCGGATGCGGAGTGCCGGTAAACAGGGAAATCCCCGAGAGCTTTACAGTGACATTTCCTGCTTTCACGTGTCCAGCTCTGATCACCACGGGTGGCGATGCAGTTCAAATGCAAAAGTATCTCCTGCATTGAACCTTACGGGAGATAGCAGATGTTATCGCTGTATGGTGAGACAAATCTCTTTTATCAGAGCTCCGTTAAAGAACAGGAAATGCCAAAGCCTTTGAAAAATAAACTACAGGATACACAGCGGTGCGTGACAACAGTAACGGGAAGCCAGACACTCAAACGGATGGTCATGGAGGGAGGGAGGGGGTAATGAGGACTACAGCTACCAGTCTCCACAGCGGTCTCTGAAAACTATTTGCATTTTTGGCTGCGCGCCCAATGTCTGCAGCGTAATACACGGTGTCTTGCGTGGTGGTTCACGGAACAGCTCGTCAGTTTTTTCCCCCCTCCAGCACGGTAAAAAAAAGTGAAATAAATAATTCCTTGAGTACTGTAAATGTCACCCTCTGTGTACTGAATGCTGCTGGCAGACGCGATGCTGCTGCGGTGAAGAGCAGTATCCGCTCCTCTGCCCCTCCCCAGGGGTAGACGGCTGCCCAGTGATTGCTCCTGGCTGAGTGGCCGGGGGCTCCGGGGTGAAAATGGGAATGACTCCCTTTTTCTGACAGTGAATGGTACAGAACGCCTGGTAACTGTCTTCATCTTATCACCTGGGGGCTGAGCTTCATCAGACCCCTTCCTCTCTTGCGTAAAGAAAAGATTCTGAACTGCATGGACTGTCATAGCCCATGGTGGCTCCCTCCCCCTCATTTGATCTCAGTAACTACTCTGTGATTCTTATTCATGCATTCTTCATAACATCATGCCAACAATGGGTGGGGGGGCACTGCTGTGGTAGCCCAGGTAGGTGGGAAGCAACGGTTGCGTTACTTGCAGCGGCTCCCTCTGTGAATACTGATGCGGAGCAGCTGCGCTGTGCTACACTGATTTTAATACACTGTATCCTATTCTTGTCTGGACTGACTCTATTTTTATTAACCGTAAAGGGCAGGATTGACCCAGTCCCAAGTGAGTTAATCCCCATTTTCCTTTCAAAAATTTACACAGGGTTATTATCCGTTCTGTCCCATTTACTGGTGAGTGTAACAAAAAGAGGGGAGATGGTAACAGTTTCTGCTGTTTCCAGTAGTACTGTACCATCTACCACCAGGAAAGGAGCAGATTTTCAAGTAGCAATAATCACACCTCAGATTAACTTCATTGGTTATGATACTGCCACTGTGCAAAGCTCTAATGCTCCTCAGTGCTGCAGATTCGCCTCTGTCAGTAGCATTCAGTAAAAAGAGGGTGACATTGTAAGTACTCAAGGATTGCTTTATTTAACTTTCATTTCTCGTGCTGGGGTAGGGGAAGGAAACTGAATAGCTGTTCCGTGAACCATAAAAGACACCGTGTTGTAAGCTACAGACACTGGGCGCTAAGCCAAGAATGCAAATAGTTTTAAGAGACTGCTGAGGACTGTGGGATAGCGGGAGTCCTCAGCACCCCCGTTCCGTCCTCCATGATCCCCCGGCCCCTGATGCAAATGTTAATGGTCACGGGGGGTTCTGGGTAAACGTCGTCAGTCATTCCTTGCTCCGGGAAAACATCAGCAGACAGTCCTTTCGCACATTTTTCTCCTGGATTGCCCTTGCAGAAACAATAGCACGGCAGCACTAGAGACCGTCGGCTTTTTTTTTTCCCGTCACCATTTGTGTACTAGATGCCGTGGAGACAGAGGCGACACTCGAGCGCTACACACCAGCATTCAATTGCTTTTGCAATGATAGCAGAGATGGTTACCAGTCGTTCTGTACCGTCTACTGCCAGAGAAAAACTGGCAATGACATGACGGTTATCTCTCCTTCTCTGAACTGTCCGCTGCTATCATGAGTGCCCCTGGCTAAAATCAGCCGGGGGCGCAACGCAAAAGCAAACTTGGGATTGACTCACTGGCCACTGAGTCAATCCCTCCCTTATGCTGTCTAAAAATAGAGTCAGTCCTGACTACAAGAAGAGTCAAAGCAGCAGAGAATCCTGTGGCACCTTACAGACTAACAGACGTCTGTTAGTCTATAAGGTGCCACAGGATTCTCTGCTGCTTTTACAGATCCAGACTAACACGGCTACTCCTCTGAAGGAAGAGTCAAGTGTATTAGAAGAGCGCAGCTACTCCATGGCTGTATTAACAGGGGGTTCTCCCGCAAGAACCGCACTCATTGCTTCACTTCTCTCCCAACCCTCTGCAGCTACCGTGGCAGGGCCCACCCCCCATTTCTGTCATGCAGTCGTGAGGAATACAAGAATAAGAAACATAGACTTATTTGTGACATAAACGGGGGGGGGGGGGGCACTTGGAGGCAGGCAGTCGTGGCTATGACAGTCCAGGCAGGACATACTCAATTTTTAGAAACCAGAAGGGAGCGATTGACTCTGCCCCAAGTGAGCCACTCCCATTTGGTTTCAGAACCATTGTCACAGGGGCACTCATGATAGCATCGGACACTAAACTGTGATGCACTGGCCAGGTAAACAGGAAAAAGCCTGAATCCCCGCGAACTTTTGAATTCCATTTCCTGATTGTCCACCGTGAGGGTCAGCACACACACAGGTGACCACACAGAGCTCATTTGCACTCGTCACAATGCAGTCTCCTGATATTCGAAGAAGAGCGCCAGCTTGGACCACACAGGAGGTTCTGGATCTGATCGCTATCTGGGGTGAGGACTCAGTGCTCACAGCACTGCGTTCCAAAAGACGAAATGAAAAAGTTTTTGAAAGAATTTCAAAGTCTATGGCTGATAAAGGTCACAGCAGAGACTCCCTTCAGTGCCGAGTGAAACTGAAGGAACTTAGACAGGGTTACCAGAAAGCCAGAGAAGCAAACGGAAGGTCAGGCTCTGAGCCGAAAACATGCCGCTTCTATGCTGAACTACATGCAATTTTGGGGTTCAGCGCTCCAGTGCCCCACCCCTGTCCGTGGATTCAGACTTTGGGATTGAAATATCAAGTGTTTCTGAGGATGTAGCCGAGGGGGAAGATGGAGACGAATTTGAGGATGAAGATGACCGTGGTGATAGCACACAGCAGTCCGTAAACCCCAACAGCCAGGATCTTTTTGAGACCCAAGAATCACAGTCCCTGCGCTCCCAAGCGAGAAGCCCAGACAGTGAAGCCATGGAAGCGACCTCCGGTAAGTGTCCCTTCATTCTGTACCAAACACGGATTAAAACAAGACGGTTTTTGTAGATCGCATTGACACCAGGGCTTTTGCTGCAGTCGCAGCCATTACTGTTACAGGAAAATTTCGTTAACATGTCTGGGGATGGAGTGAAAATCCTCCAAATTAATGTCCATGAATCGATCGTGGAGGAACTCAAAAACCCTTATGCTATATGAGAACATTTCTGGCCAAGACAGCCTTCTCCGTTCCCCCATAGTAGGTAACTTTTCAACGCCATGCATTTTGCAAGACATTTGGTACTGCAGGCATTGAAGGCATTGCACTGAAGGCATTGCAAACAAACGATCTGCCTCCTGCGGTGCTATTGTCAGGAGAGAGATATCATCCATTGTTACCTTGTAGAACATCAGGAATGTAAACAGGGGGGCAGACATGGCGATTTTGCTACTGGCCAGAGCGGGGGGATGGGAGGAGGGATAGCGACGAGTTTTCAGCGTCTGGCAAGCAGGATTCTTCCCTGCTACCAGCAACGCGATGCGGGGGGTGATGTAGGGTGATCACTAGCAGTGATCGTATATGATAGGAGCCATGCGCTGTTGGTGGATGTGAAAGAGGGGGGTTTGGGCTTTGCAGGTCCTCTTAACAGGAGCAAGGCATCATATAGATCACTGTGTATATGAACGGCGGAGAAGTCAAAATTTTAAAGCCTCACTTACCATCGCCGCGTGGACGTACGTTTGGCCGTACCTGCGTCTGTGTGTGTGCCACACCAGTCACACGACACTGAATATTTAAACGCTACAAAATGCGACCTTGTATAGAGATCACATGTGCTCTGTAAGGTGGATAGTGTTCTATGTGAAAGAGTACTATCATTGCTCTGTAAAAGGTATCTTTCCACATACTTATCACCCTGGTTTGCCTTCCCCATGCAGCTGCACATTTCTCAGAAGTCCCTATGCCATCACGAGGGCGTGCTGTGATACGGCGGAGGAAGAAGAAGACGCGAGATGAAATGTTCACAGAAATTATTGAAGTAACACGCAATGAGAGGGATAAACAGAATGATTGGAAGGATGTGGTAGCAAAGTACAGGAAAGATGCCAGTGAACGATCTGAGAGGGCTAGGCAGGAAGACCAGCGTTGGAGAGATGCAACGCTGGATCTGCTGCGTTCTCAAACTGAAATCCTCCAACGCATGGTGGAGCTTCAGGAAGAGCAGCACAGTAGCAGAGTGCCACTGCAGCCCCTGTATAACCTCCCTGCAAGCCCACGTCCCATATCTCCCTCACCCAGACGTGTAAGAACGCGTGGTGGAAGGCTTTCTGCACCCGCCTACTCCTCCACACCCCTGCAGAGTTCAAGGAAAAGGCTGTAATTACGCTACAATGTGCTTAGTAGCCTTTCCCTTCCCCCTCCTTCCAAAGCACAGCAGTCAGGGACACCTTCCTAATTCTCTGCCTTTTTTTATAGTTCCTTTGTAATACAGAATACATCGAAAGGGGAGGGTGGGTTGCTTACAGGGAAATCTAGTAAGGAAAAACTCATGATTTTTAACAGATGCATAATTACTTTTAATGAATAATAAATGATTTTTAAACGATACAGAATTTATTTCCTTCGCCAACCTGTAATGAAAAGGGGGAGGGTGGGTTGCTTACACTGAATAAGTCCATCAAGTGCGGAGGGTTCATCAAGGGGAAGCAAACAGAGTCACACCGTACCCTGGGCCGTGCTGAAACTCGTTTTCAAGGCTCTCTGATGCGCAGCGCCTCCAGGTGTGCTCTTCTAATCGCCCTGGTCTCTGGCTGCTCGTACTCAGCGGCCAGGTGATTTGCCTCAGCCTCCCACCCAGCCATAAATGTCTCCCCCTTAGTCTCACAAAGATTGTGGAGCACACAGCAAGCAGCAATAGCAAGCGGGACATTGGTTTGGCTGAGGTCTGAGCGAGTAAGTAATGATCGCCAGCGACCCTTTAAAACGGCCAAATGCACATTCTACCACCATCCGGCACTTGCTCAGCCTGTAGTTGAACAGCTCCTGACCACTGTCCAGGCTGCCAGTGTATGGCTTCATGAGCCATGGCATCAAGGGGTAGGCTGGGTCCCCCAGGATAACTATAGGCATTTGAACATTCCCAACGGTTATTTTCTGGTCTGGGAAGTAATTCCCTTGCTGCAGCCGTTTAAACAGACTAGTGCTCCTGAAGACGCGAGCGTCATGAACCCTTCCTGGCCATCCCACGTGGATGTGGTGAAACGTCCCTTGTGGTCCACCAGTGCTTGCAGCACCATTGAAAAGTACCCCTTGCGGTTCACGTACTGGGTGCCCTGGTGTTCTGGGGCCAAGATAGGGATATGGGTTCCATCTATGGCCCCACCACAGTTCGGAAAACCCATTGCAGCAAAGCCATCCACTATCACCTGCACGTTTCCCAGAGTCACAACCTTTCGTAGCAGCAGCTTAACGATTGCTTTGGCTACTTGCATCACTGCAGCCCCCACAGTAGATTTGCCCACTCCAAATTGATTCCCGACTGACCGGTAGCTGTCTGGCGTTGCAAGCTTCCAGAGGGCTATTGCCACTCGCTTCTCCACTGTGAGGGCTGCTCTCATGTTTGTATTACGGCGTTTCAGGGCAGGGGAAAGCATGTCACAAAGTTCTAAGAAAGTGCTCTTACGCATGCGAAAGTTTCGCAGCCACTGCGAATCGTCCCACACCGTCAAAACAATGCGGTCCCACCAGTCTGTGCTTGTTTCCCGTGCCCAAATTCGGCGTTCAATGGGTAGTAGATGCCCCGTTAATAGCAGTAGCTCCAAAACGCTGGGGCCAGCGGTTATGGAGAATTCTGCCTCCATCTCGTCATCGCTGTCCTCGCCGCTCAGCAATAGCTGCCTCCTCCTCTCCTCCTGCCTTTGCAGTTCATTGTTCAGTATAGTCAGCACGAGCCGTGTTGAGAGCACAGTGCCTGATGGGCCAGAGAAAACATTGCCCCGGGTGGTGCTGGGTACAGCCTCACCCCTCCCTTTGTGAGGGCAGCAGACAACCCTTTGGCGCATTTTTCGCGGAGTGCATTGAGCAAACGCCATAGCACAGCAATTATGGACCCTGAAATCACAAACGGTATCCTAACCGTTGTCAACACTCGCGTCGGAAGTGGGAACTATGGGATAGCTGAGGAACAGCTACCCACAGTGCACCGCTCCTGAAATCGATGGTAGCCTTGGACCATGGACACAAGCAATCGATTTTGTGATCGCATTGTGGACGCGCAAAACCAATTTTATAACATCGGTTTCGTAATATCGGTTTAAACTACTTCGAAATAATCGTGCAGTGTAGACGTACCCTATGGCTTTCAAATCCCATTGACACAGGGAGGTTTTCAACATTTCAAACCACTTCCATTGGCAGCTGAAGTATTTTGCTCTGCTGCATGCAGAATTAAGGCAGCTGCCAGACCCAAGCTGTGGACTTCCTAGAAGTTTGCAGCAAGCCTGTGAAATCTCTTGTCCTGCTGGCTTGCTAAAATGAATAGCAGGAGAGGGAAAAGAGCTGGAGGAAGTGAGCTAGTTGTTAGGGGAGGGTTTGAACTTGTAGAAAAGCTTATGTGGAGATGGTCTTTAAAACTACAACGTGAAACAAGAGCTCCGAGCGACAGAAACCGCACCAGGTACCTTTCTTTGGAGCTCAGTGGAGATTTAACTTTTGGCGCTTATTGGAGGGAAATGACCTTTGAGAGAAATGCTATAGGCCAGCTCTCCAGCTGGTGTCAATAAGCAAGCATAGTTCCGCAGAAGTCAATGAAGCTACGCTGGCTGACGCTGGCTCACACCATCTGAAGATTTAGCTAAGTGGTCCCCAACCTTTTTCGTCTGGCAGGTGCCAGATGACAAGCCACGGATGACTGTGGCACTGGACAAGTATCCACCAAAATTCGATCGACAAGCGGCAACATCAATAGATATTGCTGCCAAAATGCCACTACCAAGTACCATCATCCACAGGCGTCACTGCCAAAATGCTGCCGAAAATCAGCGGCAATTCGGCAGTGACGCCTCTGGATGACGCAGCTTGTCGGCGGCATTTTGGCAGGTGCTCGCCCACTGGCCAGTATATGGGTGCACTTAGACACTGGGATGGGCGCCACGGCGCCCACGGGCACCACGTTGGAGACCGCTGATCCAGCCTGTTTCACAGATAGCTGGGTCACTTTTACAGTTCTTTCGAGCCAGCCCAGCTGCTATCCAAGCTGTCAATTTATTTGGTACCAGAGGAGAGGCTGAGATTTACCCATCCCACCACTCCCTATTTTTTAGTTTTTTTGCATTTTACTGACACGACAGAGGGGGACAAAGCACATCTGTTTGACCAGAGAACTGAGGGACACTTTGATGCAGTAAGGAGTGACTGAGACACATACATCTCTGCTTCAATGCAAGGTTTCCTTTGCGGATGAATTTCTCACCCAGCTGCAAGCTCCTAAAAAATCACCCAAACCACTAGTGATACCAGCCCCACCTACTGTTCCATGACTCTGGTCTCGGTCCGAACGCTAAGTAAAACAAACCACTGCCTTCCCAGACACCAGAGCATCATTTCCAACAACATCCACCCTCTGCCATAAGCAGCAGCTGCCTCCCGTTCAAGTTTATCTGCTATAACCAGGCTTATCAAGCAGAAGCTTATCAAGTTGACGTGCAGAATGAAGCAGTTACCAAACCAAAAGCAAACACTGTCCCAGGGCTGCCCGCAGAGGGTTATCACCTGAGGCCAGAGAGAGGACACTTCCTCTTTGCAGGGCTGGATAGTGCAATGGAGTCTGGGTTCCTCACTGCGACAAGGAAATCAACCAGACAGAGGCTAAAAAGGACCACAGACAACAGAGGAACGGCAGAAGCAGCACGGAAGCGGGTGATGAATCAAAGACACCGAGAGTGGGACGATGACTAACAAAGTGGAGCTGGGGAGGCAGCGGTTCAGGGGCAATGCTAAGGAAAGACGCTTCGCCAGGAGTCCTGTCAGACAACTTAGACATGTGTCTGCACCACAAAAATCCAGTTGTGATCATAGGCGGAGGGTATAATAGGCCAGGCTTGGTGCTGCCCCCGGACACCTGGGCCGCGGTGGCCCCGCCCTTTCCCCCAAGGCCCCCATTGCCCCCTGCTGCTGCCTGCGCCTCCTCCACTCCACCCCCACCTCCGGAGATCCCTGCTGCTCGCCATTTCCCTCGTCCCTCCTTCTTGGTCCGGTGCTGGTGGTGGCAGGGGGCTGGCGGCTCACTATGGCACTGGTGGGGGGAGCTGACTTGGCACTTGGGGGGCCAGCGGCTTAGCTGTGAGGGTTGTCAGAGGCAGGGGGGCTGGTGGCTCGGCATGGCACTGGGGCCGGCCTGGTACTTGGGGGCGGGGGAGGGAGGGGCGGCAGATCACCCTGATGCTCAGGGTGGGAGCGGTCGGTTGGAGGGGTGGAGGTGGCTTGGCCCTATGTGGCTGAGTCAGGTGGGCCAGGGCTCCTCTGGTCGTTGGGGGGGCCCCCCCCCCGGGCGTCTCCTGTTAGGAAGGTGGGATTTCTGGGTTCTGGCATGTGGGGTGGAGGCCCTTGGGCAGAAGGGGCACGGCCAGCAGACTAGCCTCCCCAAAGCGGGGGTTCACACGCTGCCCATGGTTGTGATCATTAGGTCCCTGCAGGGTTTAACCATGACTGGCCAACATGACGGCAGACTAGACTTGTGATGCCAACCACATCAGTGACGATGAGGGAGGCACCACAGCACCTAAGCCAGCCGATAATTAGGGCCCTACCAAATTCACGGCCAGGAAAACATGTCACAGACCATAAAAATCTGGTCTACCCCTGTGAAATCTGGTCATGGGTGTGCTTTTCCCTTACACTATACAGATTTCACAGGGGAGACCAGCGTTTCTCAAATTGGGGGTCCTGACCACAGCTGCCAACTTTCATGTGGTAAATGAGCACGCCGACTTTCACAATAAGCCAAAATTCAAGTTAATCCCATTTCAAAACAAGGCCAGAACAAGCCAATTCTTAAGCACCCCAACTCTCCATGTGACTAGATCCAGCGTGCAGTCTGGGACTGTGGTGGGCCCACTGTGCACCCCGACTCTCTCCCCTGCTTACCCCTGCTTCCCCACCCTCCCACCCATCCACACTTGCCCCTGCTTGCCAGGAGCCAATCAAAATAAAAGAAGCAACAAGCAACACACTACAAGGTTTTTTGGTTTTTTTTGGCATGACTGGTCCTGACCCAAAAGAGGGTTGCAGGGGGGTCATAAGGTTATTTTACAGGGAGGTTGCGGCATTGCCACCCTTACTTCTGCTCTGCTTTCAGAGCTGGGCAGCTGGAGAGTGGCGGCTGCTGCCTGCAGAGCTGGGCCCCTCAGTCAGCAGCGCAGAAGTAAGGGTAGCAATACCATACCATGCCATCCTTACTTGTGTGTTGCGGCTGGCGGCAAGTCTGCCTTCAAAGTTGGGCTTCTAGCCAGCAGCTGCCATTCCCCAGCTGCCAAGCAGCAGCACAGAAGTAGGATAGCAGTACCTCAATGCCCCCCCTATAACCTTGCAACAACCCCCCCCATCCCCCATCCCCAACTCCTTTTTGGGTCAGGATCCCTACAATTACAACACCGTGAAATTTCAGATTTAAATAGCTGAAAACAGCTGTTAGGTGGCAGGAAGTGCTGGGGGGGGAGAAGCAGCGATGCAGCACACGGGGGGGAGAGGAAGAGAAGGAGCGGGGAGCTTGTTTGGCTGCAAATTTTTCCCCCTGGGTGCTCCAGCTCCAGAGCACCCATGGGATCAGTGCCTTCCTCCCACTCACCTCCTTACCTGAATATCGGGACAAATGACATCCCCATCGTGCGTTGATTGGGATGTGGGACAAAGGGTTAAATATTGGGACAGTACATCTGGTCACCGTACCCTTACCTATAACGTTTGGCTGTGATGGAGCTGCTCCTCCCTCTTGTGTTTGGAGGCAGCAGCACTTGCATGGAGAGTCCCAGGAAGCAATGTCCAGCCCCAAGTGCCACTCGATTTTCAAAACAGAGCAAATGCTCACTGGGGTCTAGGCTGGATTGTCACCATGGCAGCAGGAACACCTGGCACTGTAACCCACTAAGAAAACATCAGGGTGGGGTCTGGTTCATGCCACACTCTCGGCCTAAGAGACAAGAGGTGGCCCATGGAACCTCTGTCTGTACAGCAGCATCTCCAGGGGGCCAGACAATAAGGCAGAATAAGGGCCCGATCTGTAGAAGCAGCCAAGAGATGAGAAGGCTCTGCACACACCCTTGCATGTGCTACCCATCTTGCTGTCGGTAGCAGTGAGCGCTGGTTTTTAACCAGTAATGCAATCCCCACGGTGGGGATTTGTGAGAACTGAACCCAGGTCAGCAGAGCTCCAAGCAGGCAGTGCTTCTGCACCACCCCCAGACAGCCTGGGCAGAGCCCCATTCAACATGCCATGCAGCCTGGGAGACCAGTCGCTGCAAGAAGTGACACCCACACAGCCCCTCCCGCGAACTCTGACTGGGCCAGACTAATTATTTAAGCCTGGAGGGAGTGCCAGGAAATTCTCTGTGCACCAGGCAGATCCCAGATCTGCTGCCAAGATGGGACCCCGCCTTGCTCCTGGTCCTCACTTCCGCACCCTGCCCTGCCCTCCGGTTCCTGGCTACGATTCCGGCCCAACCCTTGGCTCTGGACTGCGGGTACAGACTTAATCCCTCAGGCCTGACCGCCTCCGGCTCTAACCACTGAACGTGACTAGAGCTTGCACTCTCCAGCCAAGAGGCAGAGAGAGGCAGTCACGTGGGGAGGAGTTTTAAGGAAAAGGCAATTCACAGCAGGGTGCAGATGAAGCTTGTGAGCAGTCAATATCCATGTTGTCTGAATCAAAGACCAGAGCTGCAGCGAGCACTGGAGAAGGGGGGCGGGGGGGGGGAGAGAAGCACTCCATTGTGTAGTCTGCAGAGGGCTGGACTACTGTGGTCTCATTTGGATTACTTGGCTTGGGGTGTGGGTGCAGGATGGTGTTGGTGCCTGTGATATACAAGAGATCAGGTGGTCCCTCGTGCCCTTGAACTCTAGGACAGCAAGGAGGGGATTTCAGTCACCCAGGCAGCAGGAGACAAAAGGCAGAAGCATGAGAGAGAGGAGCCAACAGGAACAACCCGGTGGGAAGGACGGGCAAAGCAGGCAGAAACCAGGAGTGAGACCTGGCAAGGGAAAGGCAGTTCTGTCCTGCGGGAAGGAGGGCAGGGAGTTTGCAGATAAAGCCAGTGAAAAGATTCCAGGAGGGGGACAGGACATGGTCAGAGCAGCAAGAGGGGGGAGATTATTTAGCAGCTGACAGTGGGATAAACTGAAAAGCTGAGCGTCAGGGAGGCTGGATAGGAGGTGGTTAGAGTGGCTCTAAAGCCCCTCCACCCCCCCACACACTCACTTAGAAAGCGAAAGGAGTGGTTTCTTTGGGAAGGAGAGAATTCACCCGAAAGGGCAAAGGGGATACTCAGCATGGCAAGATCTTAGCAGCAGAGAACTCAGTAACATGTAAGCAGTGAGCAAAAGGAAACAGTGCCCGCAGGTTGCAGACAGAAGCTCTGAACAATTCTGCTTACAGCTCTGAGTGCATGGCAGCAGATTAAAGCCTGGGACTGGAAGCTGATCCAGACCTTGGCCTGCTGCGAGAGTGCTGGGCAGGAGAGGGGGAAGATGGAAACATTAGATATCGGGTTTTGGGTGGGGCAGCAGCCCTTATTAGGGGCCATTACCTTGGCAGATTCCCAGGCTTTCCCCCTCCGATTTGACACAGCTTCGAACACGCTGCAGGATTATACACTGCAGAGCCTGGATTCTTCCTTGATTTTTGTCAAGTGGTACCTGGCCATTAGGTGCCAGCTAAGCTGGTCTCAGGGGATAAATAACCTCATTCACCACCTTGCTCTTCCAAACCTCGAGTTACTGGGAACCAGAGCAAGATTACAACGGCATGCATGATGCAGCTACCTGAGCTCCTGTACTGTCACAAAGGGTCCTGAGCAGGATCTCCTCTCTGAGCAGGGATAGCCATGTTCTTGAGAGACTGGCTGTGCCTCAGATGGTGCTGAGACAGCACCTACTCCCTGGCCACCCAGCTGGGCAGCATGGAACAATGCAGCCAGTCATTTCGCTCAGCAGACCCGCTCACACTAGGGCGCAAGAATGGTTTGTTTGTTTGTTTAACAAAATCTATTCCTAATCTTTTCTGGGAACGTATGTGACAGACAACCCTCTGACAGATGACACAGAGAGAATTTTCCCCTTTCTGGACAATGGGTATTTGTCTCTCTACAGTTCAACATTTAGAAAATGGCTGATTTTTACTCCATGTTGCTAAATTTCTCCTTTTTTTTTTTTTTGCTTCAACTCCATCGAGAAGTGGAAAAAACCCACCTGTTTCGGGTAACGCGTCAGTAGGACTCTGCCTGGAAAGGACAGCTGAGTGGCTCAGTTCACTGCAGTGCTGAGAACCACACAATGATCCAGAAGTCTTAGCACCACAGAGGAGCCAGTGTGGATGCAGACATTCCAGCACAGAGCGTGACTTTGCAGCATGGCCTCTCTTACTAATGTCAGGCTCTCAGAGAGAAGTAATCTGAGTGATCTACACTCAAGTTGACTCTGCAGTGAAAGTATCTTCTGGTTTAAGAAATCCCACTGAATGACTAATGAGCAGGACAGGTAACTTTACCCATTACCCTAGAGAGATTTTTTTGTGCAGTATCTTAATATAACCAAGTAACACCACACATTACACTCTCTACAAGAGACCTGGGCAGACTGGTGCTTCCTTGGTACCTTCCATTCCCACAGAAAAGTTCATCTTAGTAAAATTGACAGGCTGGGGAAAGCTCAGGGAGATTTAAGCATGTCGAGGGGATGCCTGGAATTTTCATTCTGTTTGTTGGTTTTCACCGCTGACTAAAATACAATGGCTCTGTTTTCAGAGGGTGTGCACACATGCATGGGTTTACGTCCCCAAATTACACACAGTAATTACAACATCATCACACAACATCATCACACACGATAACTGCAAACAACCAGTCAGATCTCTAGTAGGTCAATGATATGCAAAGTTTGTGCACTCAATCATGATAACTACACTCCCCAAAGGGCTTGCATGTTTGCACACGCAATTTGAAAGCGGGTGTTAGTCATTTTAACGGACTACTGAAGACAGAGACCAGGGCCTGTCTCCAGCACAGTCCAGTGTATGCTAGCTGCAAAGGAAAGATGGTCTCATGGTTATGGCAGTGGACTGGGAATCACAGCAAAACTCTTGTGATTTTTATCCCAAGTCTTGCAACATTTGGCATTTTTCATGAAGCTGCTGCTCCTAGAGTCCTGGGGTTGCTAAGGAAAGTTTGACAACATGACCCTAAAGGTTCAAAAGGCAAAGGAAAAGAACCCCAAATGTACTGTTTTCACAAATATCAGTGTTTAAGTCAATTTCATTATTTTCAGGGCCCAACTCATGATTTGTGAATGCCTGGGGTTGGCAATACTGGATCTGGGTTCTGTTCCTGGCTCTTCCACAGACTTTGTAAGTGTCCTTGGGGAAGTCACTTAATCTCTGTGCCTCAATTCCCGCATTTGTAAAATGAGGTAAGGACCTGTACCTCCCAGGTGCATTCTGAGGCTCTCTCTATTGACGTATAAGAGGTGACAGACTTTACAATGATTACCACCATCAAATAGCTAATTTAAAAAATTACATTTTAAAAGGCGGTTGCTTGCAGAATTTCAGCCAGTGTGTCTACAAGACCTTTCTGTGATACTCTGTATCTAGGGGGAATACCCTGCATCCCCTGTTCATCCTTATAATATGATTGTGTGGTATCCAAAGCAAAGTTTGTCATGCCGGGTGTCTTCGGAAGGTTCATGATACACTGAGCATTGATATTACAGTAATGTTATAGGTTGTAATTTCACATATACAGTTATGAGGCTGAAAACGTGTCCTCATGGCTTAAAACAAGCCCAGGCAAAACTCTCCAGGAACAGAGGCACAGGTCACGCCTCATCAGGGCATGTATGGGACAAACCTCACAGGAACAAAGGACACTGGCCTAGCCAGCCTCACAGGATTTGTTGGACTCTCGAGTGAGTCACCTCCCTTCCCTTGGTCTACAATGAGGTAATGATCACCTGATCCTGACGATAGGGAAGAAAGAACATGATAAAAGGGAGAGATGTTTGCCATGCTCTTCCTCGCCTCTCTTCCATCTCCATCTACAGATACCACCAAGTGACTGAAGCGCTGATCAAAGGGGAGAGCCTGGCTGAAGGGCAACCAGCCAGCCTGTGGTGAAAAACATCTAAGTTTGTAAGGGCACAAAATTGTTAAGATCAGCTTAGACTGCGTTTTGCTTTTATTTCGCTTGACCAAATGTGACTTCTTGTGCTTTGACTTATAATCACTTAAAAAAATCTATCTTTTGTAGTTAATAAATTTGTTTGTTTATTCTATCTGAAGCAGTGTGTTTGCTTGTGTCAGAGACTTCCCTTGGGATGACAAGTCTGGTACATATCAATTTCTTTGTTAAACTGACGAACTCATAAGCTTGCAGTGTTCAGTGGGCATAACTGGACACTGCAAGATGGAGGTTCCTAGGGTTGTGTCTGGGACCAGAGATACTGGCTGGTGTCATTTGGCTGCACAATCCAAGCAGCAGTTGGCCCAAAGTGCTCAGTCATGTGATGGTAGCAGCTTACATGCCAGAGGCTGTGCGTGAACAGCCCAGGAGTGGGGGTTCTCACAGTGGAGCAGGGTAAGGCTGGCTCCCAGAGTTGGGGACTGGAGTGACCTAGCAGATCACCAGTCCAGATAACACCAGGGGAACATCACGCTCACTATCATGGCAAAGGAAGACAACCAGAAAACGTTAGAGGAACCACTGCCACAGACAGGAAACTTTTACTGCAGGGGGAGACAGCCACTTCTGTTTGGCAAGGAGCAAACAGGTAACTCCACACAGATCCTTTCTGCCTTGTCATTTGCAGTTATACATTAGCCAGCTGGATTGCAGGAAGGCACCCTGAGTTAGCAACACACACAACAGCCTGAGCAGTTCTGCTGGAGGCTCTATAGAAGGCAGCCAGCTGAGATCACATAGCTCTGCTAGCAAACAAAGAACTGAAACAGAAGAAAAGATCTACAGAAAAACAAACAGTTCAAGTGTGTAACAAATGCAAACAGCTTTCGTCACATACAGTCAACAGCACTTTGGGATGCTTCCTAGCAAACAGCTGCCCAGTTGCAACTGGCACTAATTGGCTGCTTGGAGAAACACAGAGCAAGCCACCACATGGAATTTCTCGGTCTCTCCTCCACATGGTCCCTCTAGGGCAGGGGCATCGCGTGTCGCTGAAGGAACATGGCTGTGACACGCTTATTCCAAGCATATGCAGCCACCTCCAGTCTGCAGGGCCCTTCACCAGAACTACATTCACCCACATATTGTAACGGAAAGGAAGTAACTGGAGTGGGTCGAGCGCATGAGGAAATGGCTCGGGCTCCGTAACACTGTCAGCCTTAAAATAACCACATCTGCCAACTCAGGGAAGAGAAAGAGTTTCCAGCGAGTTGGTTGAAAAAATCCAGCCCCTAGGGATTTCAAATAAGGAAAGTCACAAGGACTGAGTGCAGAAGAAAACGGAGTCAGACCAATTACTGAGATCAGTAGCGTCTTAGAGTAAGTCTTACCCTGCAGAGTTAGCCACGGTCTTACACCCATCCACCCTCCTGTCCACCCATGAAACCTTCTCACCTGAGGTTAGTGGTGCTTTTGTAATATTGACAGATCCCGATCGTTGGTGGGCAGGATGGAACCTGGGACCTCTGGAGCTTAGTGAATGAGCCTCTACCGCACGAGCTAAAAGCCAACTAAGCTAAGCTAAGCTACGCTACAGCTAAGGCTGTAGAGCTGACTCGTTTTATCTCTCTCTCTAATTGGGCTCGGAGCCACTAGATGGAGCAGAACACCACACCCAGAAGGCACATAGGTTACAATTTCACCCTGAGCTATCTGTCCTGGCTGGTGGTGGGTTAGAAATCAGATGCTGCTTTAACTCGGGCTGGTAACCCACCCAATTCGCTGTGAGGACACCGGCTAAGCTACCCAAGTGCTGACAGTCCTCCAATGCCTCCCACAATCCTCCCTCCCGCACAAACCCAGAAGAATGGACGAAGTTCTCCCACAATTCACTGGGAAAGAACCACAGAGCGGTTCAGTTCGCTGCAGCACAAAGACACATGGGCTATGCCCCCAGAAGTCCATAGACAAGCATAGCACTGAGGGACAGTCACTTGGGCAAGGCTCTGCAGACGCTGGGCTAGGCTAACCTGGGTGCGATCAGCCAAGCTATCCCTGCTCTGAAGACAAACCCTCAGATTATTGCCTCCTCTGGCTCTGGCTCACAGCACAAATTCCCTCTCCCCGACACCCATTTGGAGCTTTACGGGAAGCCTTCAGCCTCCCAGGAGAGCGTAACTCAGAGCAGCACACAGATGCAGATAGCAGCACCAAAGCTCTCTCTCCCTTCCATGCAAGTCTAGTAGCTGCTATCCAGGGAAACCGAGCTGACTCGCGGCTTGGTGGAATCCGCCCCTAGTGAGGTTGAAATCGAAGGGACCTTACTCAGCACAGAGCAGCGCTTGGCCACGCAGGACTCCGAGCCTTTTCAAGGTTTAGCAAGTCCTGTCCACCTAGCACAGTTCAAGGGGTCACACAAGGTCAGGAACTAGTGCTAGAAAGGTGAATCTTCGACTGGGCCCAAGATGATGGTCTAGTTCCAGAGAACCCCACATTTTCAGCCTTTCCAGGCTTGTGGCTGCAGCAGAGGGGAATTGCAAGTTCTGCAGCACCACAGCGACCTCGGCTATGGTTTTTTTTTTAAAAATGTAAACGTTAAAGATGGTTGCACCTCAAAGGGTAAGGGCCAGCCATGTTTGCAAGGCAGAGGGGTCTGCAGAGCTTCTGCAAGGCAGGGCAGAGGTAGGCGGGGGGCCATTTGGTACACTCGACCCACAATGTCTGTGTTCCCATGCAAAAACCCCATTTCTCATCCGAGCTGATCAGGCCTGTGTTCTCCGTCAGCTGTCAAGCCTGTACTTAGCTCCAGGGCAGGGGAGCACAGTTGGATTTTCCAGCAATTCCAGCTATCTGCATGGCAGATTTGCATTCCCCGAGGGAGGTCTCAGGGCTGACTTTAATGTGTGTGGCAGAAGAGTCTAATCAACATGTGTGGTGGATGAGGGAGGGGATGGGCACATACACACACACACTTTCACTCTGCCATTCAATACATAAAAGGAACCAGCAACCATGTCTAGCACAAATCAGATGGCTCTTGTTCTTAGAACAAGCCCCTAGAAGCCCTGGGTAACGAGCATGTAAGATTCTCTCTCTAGCGAAGAGAGTTCACACACAAGGAAGTTCCGATTTGCTGCCTGGATGCTCGAATAAAAACAAATCCCATGATTTTTCTCATTTCCATGCAGAGGTTTTCAAATTGCTAACACTGCCTTTAAAAGACGGCCACTTACCTTTAAGGTCAGGTAGTATTTGTTGGCAGGAAAAGAAAGAATTAAATCAATGCACTAGTTCAGGGGTGGCCAACCTGTGGCTCCGGAGTCACATGTGGCTCTTCAGAAATTAATATGCGGCTACTTGTATAGGCACCAACTCCGGGGCTGGAGCTACAGGTGCCAACTTTCCAATATGCCAGGAGGTGGGAGGCACTGGAAGCAGGGCGGGGGACCTGATGGGGGGCTGCTAATGTAATACTGTGGCTCTTTGACAATGTACATTGGCAAATTCTGGCTCCTTCTCACGCTCAGGTTGGCCACCCCTGCACTATTTTAAGGACTTTAGACACAGCCATGAAAACTGGACAGCATAAGCTTCGCAGCAGGAATGCAGACAGAAGAGTTGCATGAAAGCTTCTGTTGCTTCACTCAGAAGCCTCTCACTTCGCCCGCAAACACCTACAAAGTTTTTTCCTGCATCTGAGAGACCTCAGCCTGTTGCCACAAAGCAAAGCAGTGTAGCTCTGTGTTAGGTGAGAATCAAGGCAGCCAGCTGACTGGCGTTTCAGGAAGCAAACTGGAAAAGAAAAATAAACCACTTGCTAATCCCTGACAACAGAAAAACAAAACACTTTCAACTCTATTCCACCAACCTAGGTCCCTCCAGTGTCCTGGTCCAGTCTGGGGGCCACGGAAAATGGTAATTCAAAGGAACAGGGTGGGTCTGTGGCTGAGCAGCTTTGTCTACACTTCAGTGGTTTGCAGCCTGTGCGAAATCCCATTGCAGGGGAATCCCCCAATTTGGCCAAAGTAGTAACATTGGTGTCACCGGTTGGCAAGATTCTCTCAGTCCCCGTGCATAGGATCCGGACTAAGACAGGCAACTCACCGGACCCGGGGCAATGGCCCAATGCAAGTGCAGCTCAAGGCAACAAGTCTACAAGCTGCAGAGTCCCTGAGCAGCATGGATTCCTGGTGGTTAGAACAGTCAGTATCTCAGCGAGAAACAGGCCTTCCAACCTCAAGAGAAGCCGAAGCCTTGCTGTGGCACATCACAGAGACAAGCTAATGGCTTGTGCCACCACTGGTCCTGAATGGTTACGGTGCCATGGATGCACCAGAGAGACCATCCCATCCTCCCACCACCACATGACCCTTTAAACGCTGAAGCCACAGTGCTGCTTCCTCTGGAAGGGCAGATTTTGCAGAGATACACGGTTGCTACCAGGAGGCGTTTCATAGAAGAAGCTTAGGGTTAGTTTCTGATCGGATATACCAGGAAAGCTGGTGTACGGGTTTGTTCCTGATGCTGCTACAGAGAGACATGCACACAAGCAGTCACAGGGCCGAGTTGCCTACAGTAGGATCTCCAGCTAGACCTGCTAAGAGAGAGGGAAACTTACACCACTGACACAGGGACACTACCAAGCCTGAGGCACCCAGAAACTACCTGAAATGAACAGATTGCTCCCTGGATTTCTGAAGGATCAGCACACCCTCTCCTTGCTCAAGAAAGGAGAGATGGTGGCAAGAGCTCTCTCTGCCTCTTCTCTGGATGACCCCTTACCTAGACCAGCCTCCTCCAGTCCCTCTGCTCCAATTACACAAACAGCCCCCCTAGTCTGTAAGAATCCTGCTTGGGCACAGGGGCCCTGTGTAGTTCAAAGGCTCATCTGCCCCAGAACAGAGCAGAAGGGGACAAGGGAAAGTGCTACATGCCTGCACATCTTTGACCAAGCCACCGGCAGCTGCTGCCCTGGAGACTTAACGTTAAGCCATTCGCCCACACACAGTCCCTTACCCCCCATCCCCTCTGGCATTCACTCAGGAACAGGCTCATTCTTGCTTCCTTCCCTCCTCCACTCTCCTCTAACTCAAAGCCCCAATCCTCTCTACAAGGTCATTACAACACATGGAAATTGCATCTTTTCTTCGAGCTGCCTGGCTATTTCAGATCACTCGGTGGCTGTTTCTCGTCTGATGTATTGTCTGCACTCGTCTGAGCCATCTCACGTGTTCAAACAGGCACCTCTTCTCCTCAATGAGCCTGATTCATTACAAACCAGGGCAGACACAAGGATCTCACGGACTGTGGCCAGGATGCTGCTGCAGGTGGGAAACAACAGAAGCAGGCCAAAGATCCAGCAACTAGGAGAAATACCCCTACTAAGGCTGGGTTCATTTTTCTTCCACAAAAACCCATTAGCTTCTTTCTGAGTCTCTCCGTGGCACTGGCTGCTCCTTATGCTCTCCTGCTGTCTCACACGTGAGCGCCTTCTCCTGTCCCTCCTTTGAGGCCTTGCAAACCAACTCCCTGCTACATCTCTTCGCTTTCCGATCCCACAAGCCGTGTCACTCAAGGGTCCGGTGTGTCCTGCTCTCGCTCTGCTGCTGGCTGCCTTCCACAGAGCTGTGCAGACTTTTTGGAGGCCTAGGGCAAAATCTGAAACGGACGCCCCCCATGCTTCCAAAAATTTTATCCCGAGGGGAGGCTGGCAGGGGGAGTGGGGGAAGACTGGAGAGTGACCTTGCACCACACTCGTCCCGCAGCGGCGGCTCCTGTCCCATGGGGCTGGGCCCAGCTCCCTACTCCAGGCATGGTGACCTGGTCCATGGGGTCCCAGTACTACTCAGGTTTGGCCCAGCCTCTCTCCATCATGACAGAGCAGCAGTCAGGCCAAATCTGCATGGCACTGTGTCCTCATGCACCAGATTGCAACCCTACTCCATTTGGAAGTCCTCTGAAACAAGGAGCCTGGAGCAAACTGTCCCTTCCCTGCTCCCGAGCAGCCCTGGACTTCCACACAGCCCCCCTGCCTGGAATCCTCTTGCAGACTTCTTCCAGAAACTCTATTAGCTGCAGCCCCCTGCTCAGAGAAGTGTTAACATGCTTCAGTTTGTTCTTGTGGTTCTTAGGCTCCCTGAGGGAAGACATCCTCAACAGGGGAGCAGAGAGAGCAGTGCAGATCACTAAAGGATCTGCAAACCCACACACGTCTGAGCCTGACTTGGCCGGAAGAGGGGCACTGTCAGAAAATAGAACACTCCGAAATAAGTCCAAAAAAGTCAAGATCCTTTTAAACTATGCCCCGCACGCACACCCAATGCCAGTGTCTTGAATTAGCCTTTTACAGGTGTATGAGTGACAATCTCCCATGCACTGGGCATCTGCATTTTCCCAACAGCATCAGAAGTCTCACTAACAAAAAAGTGGATCTCCCCGATCCACCTGTAACAGTGCTTTGAGCCATACCGATGAAAAGCACTAGAGAGGAGCTAGGAATGATTACAACAGCACAGACATGACCTAAATAAAGCTAGGATACATTTTTCAAATTTTCAAGATTGACAAAAAGTGTCATGGAAGAAGTCATCAGTTTTTGACGAATGCTAGATCTAACCATGTTTTAGTGGTGTCCCTAAACCTTGGTCCTGTCATAGACATACCCAAGGCTTTGCCTGGATCATAGAATATGACTAAGGTCTCATTTACATTACAAAATGCAACTGTGTTGTAGCCAGGCCAGAGACAGCCACATTGTAACAGAGACCCCTGGCACAGCTGTAACCCAAGTGTAGTATCCAAGTACCTCACCTATTCGTGCAGCTGCACTAAAAAGTTGTCTGACCCCCCTAGTTTTGCTAGTCTGAATACACATTCCTTGGACACTTGACATGTACAAAACTGAACAGCAAGGAAGTAGCTGGAGTAGCTGACACAGAAGTTGGTCTTTCAGCAGAACTAAAAAAAAGGCACATTTGAGCCTGCTTCCACCAACCCTCCTGGAAAGGGGTAACGCTGGAAAGTCCAGAGTCAAGTAATTGTAGAAATGTGGGGCTGGAAGGGACCTTGGGAGGTCATCTAGTCCAGCCCCCTGGACTGAGGCAGGACCAAGTAAACCCAGACCAGCCCTGACAGATGTTTGTCCAACCAACCTGGTCTTAAAAAGTTACCGTGAAGCCAGCTCCTAGCCACCTATAGCTCTAGTTTAGCCAACAAGAAGTTTACTTTATTATTTAAACACTAACCACTCAAGTTCTTTCTGAAGATCACCAAGCCAACACTGCAACAGAACAGAAGCTGGCTTACAATCCCATAGCAGCTGGGTGGTCAACCTCATCCCCACTCAGCTCTGTGGAGGCTCCTTATGAACTGATCATTTCAATTACATGCCTTA
Organism: Chelonoidis abingdonii; assembly: GCF_003597395.2. Lineage (NCBI taxonomy): Eukaryota > Metazoa > Chordata > Testudines > Testudinidae > Chelonoidis > Chelonoidis abingdonii. The sequence continues at coordinate 44,074,904 of NC_133777.1, forward strand.
TCAGGACAGCTCAGTGAGAAAATCTCCCTGTACATGATACTGCTGCAAGGGCACCAGGGGTAGGGGGGGGAGAAGCTTCTTGGTCAGACAGAATATTTTGGGTCAGCTGGCTGCAATATTAAACCACTACAATTATTCTCTAAGTCCTCAGCCAGGACAGCTAGTCAGGGGCAGCTCTACGTATTTTGCCACCCAAAGCACAGCAGTCGGGCAGCTTTCGGCGAAATGCCTGCGGGAGGTCCGCCAGTCCCACGCCTTCAGCGTACTGCCGCCAAATTGCTGCCAAAACCATAGGCTGCAGAGCCAGTTACACAAAAACCGTTCTTGGAATCAGGAAGCTGGGGATTGGAAGTGGAGTGTTCCTTGCAGACCAGTGTCTACTGCCTTGTAACCTTGGCCGGCTCTCTCTAAACGGCTGCGTTCTCTTGCACTCTCGCAAGAAAGAAAGTTGTTTTTTATCTGACTTGTCTCCTCCATGGGCTCGAGCGCTCCCTGTACTTTCCTCCCCTGGCTTTAAGGAGCTTGGCTGCTACCTCCACAGTCAACAACCAGCCTTTCATGGACTGACTGCAGCTGGAGCAGACACGCTAGAACTGAAACGTTTCCTAAAAGCCAGCCTGAGAGATGGGTGCTGCTGCTGAATGCCTCCTCCCGGGACTGGAGTACAATCAGCTGCTGAGATGAAGCGCAAGGGGAAAACGTCTTGGACACAGAATCCAAACCTTCAAAGGCTTTTCAGCTCAAAGCCAACACCTGGAATTGCAGCCCAGGCAGAGTCTATGGCACGGACCACACGACCGCCCCAAGCAGCGTACGTTTCAATAGCACAGAGCACGGGGTGAGCAGAGCCTTCCAGACAGCAAGAGGGGAAGGAAGCATTTATGGCTACTGCTGAGAACCCAGGAGAAGCTGAATAGTCACAGTGTCCTCACCTCAACCTGCAGATGTCGCTATCAATCAATGGATGTGCCCTTGAGAGAGGGAGCAAGTCTCACCACCGTCAGCAGAGGGCAGCCCTCGGCCTGCTTGGTACAGCTCAGTACTGCATCCGTCCCTTCTGCTGACTGAACAAGCCCAAGTCTTAACCCTCTCCCATGTGGCAGCCGCCACCCTTCTCCTAGGTGCCTCATTCTCACTTCCCTTCTCCAGCCAGCAAACACACCTTCCCCCAGCCACGGATGCAGCTCACGGACACCATCACCAGCCAGTAACTGCCGGGAGAGACAGGGATGGTGGGCCGGAGGGGAGGGGGGACGATACAGAGCCCCAATTCCTGAACGCTAGGTAGCCCATCTCTGAAGGCAGCCAGAGGAAGGGAAGAGCCAGGAAGCCGCACACAGCGAAGGACGAAACGCTGAGAGAGGACTGATGGCCCCACTCCAAGGAGTTTGCACTTTCCCAGCATAGTGGGGTCCCAATCCTGTCCGGGGGCTCTGGGTGCTGCTCTAATACAGGCCATCCTCAACTAGCAACATGTCCTGCAAGCCCCTAATCTCTGTCTGGTGGGAAGAGTACAGCCTGAGTTAACCTTTGCACACCTCGGCCCAGTCACTCAAAGCAAAGCCAGGAGGTTTCTGGAAGTTATCCCAGTCTTTCGGGGGACTGGGACTACAGAGGGGGGCACACCCACAGGCAGGGCCCACAGCCCGGAGGAGCTCTGCCATCGGGCACGGCGGGTTTCATACAAGGAAGGTGAACGAACCTCAGGCAATCAGTGATGTGCAGGGGGAGCAGGTAGAGAAGCAGATGCTCTCACTGCCAGACTGGGCCTTGCAGGCCAGCAGCAGGATCCTGTGCTTGACTCACTCTTCCACGGATGAGGCTCTTTGAGCTCTTGGACAAGTTCAAGAGGTGTGAGCCGGGCCCAGGCTGGTCTTACAGTGTGCAAGACCCCCAGGGGCCATTAACTAGGGTGCTGACCCCCAGGCAATCAGCTGCCCCTCCCCAAGCAGCAACTTTGCCTAGAGCGACTGCCACTGGGCTCCGTTAGAAGCATGAGGCAGCCCCCGCCAAGCAGTAACAACTGGGATTCAGCCAGGAAGGAGTCTCCTCACTGGCTGCCATGAAGATACCTCGGTAAGCTGGAGTCTCTCCAGAGTCTGTGAACCTGAGTCTGTGGGGCAGCCTTAGCAGAGCCATGGCCAATGCATCTGGGGAGAACAGTGACTGCAGAGAATGTCAACCACCGACAGCCTCTCCCAGGACCTCTGGGCCAAAACCTCTGATTGGGCCAGAGTGATTCTTTAAGTCTGGAGGGAGTGCCAAGACCTGTGCAACAAGGCAGATCCCTGACCTGCCAAGACAGACCCTGGCTTATTCCTGGCTAGGAAGTTACACACATCATGACTCAGACTTCAGTTTTCAATATCGAAAGGGCCAATCATGCAGAGGTGAGGCTTGAAGCATGCAGAGCTGCAGACACCAGCCCAGGTCCATTTGGCCATGCAGTGTTCTGGAACAACTCGGAGGTAGTGAACAGACTGAGCCTATTCCTCAGTTTTGAACAGATATGTCCAAAGTTTGAGATTTGTTCTGTGCTTTCTGAATACTGATGCAACTATTTTCCCTCCTTTCCTGGTTTAAACCAAGTTCAAGGCAGTATTTACCAGCACCTTGTCCTATGGCTTTTTCCCCAGAAAATTTCCAACCCTGCTTGTGAGGCTCAGGCTGCAGGGCTAAATATAGCAGTGTAGATGTTTCAACTTGCGCCCCAGTCCCGGCTCAGAGACCCTCCCCCGTTCCCAGGCGTCAGAGCCCGGGCTCCAGCCCAAGCAGGGATGTCTACACAGCTATTTTTATCGCCACAGCCCAAGTCAATTGAGCTAGGCTCAGAGAGGTTTTCTCTGCAGCGTAGAGACACACACACACACCCATCAGCCTGAGCACCAAGCGCTTTACATGCAACTTGTTCCCCTCCCCAGGAGCCAACCCAGCGGTGGGGCACTACCATCTCTCTCCATTCAGACAATGGGGCCATCACTGCGCACCTCCTAGAAGAATTAGCCATGAACTCACAAGAGGACAGGGGTCAGAATTTCCCTCCTCACTTTCCCCGAGCCATTAAGGCTTTAAACACAAAGTTTCCTTCGCTCCTTCCCTTCTCCTCAGCTTTCGTGTTGTGGCTGTGGAGCGCCAGGCCAAAGAGGCGATGGAGTTCAGAAGAGAGGCCAGGTTTGCGGTCCCTTAGCTGCCTGGGTGCTAAAGGCCGAGTTCCAAGGCCTTGGCCCTGAAGCCAGGAAGGTCCCATCTCTAGCTCTCACGAGTAGCTGGCTTTGAAATTCAGTGGTAATGCAGGTGCCAGGGGAGGGTCACCCAATCCCCTTGAGGAACCTCGGCCCAATTCCACAGGGGCTTTTGGAGATCATCCTCCACAACATACTGGTAAGGAAATCAAGACACGCAACCAGGAGGTGATGTATCCAAGGCCACGCAGCAAGTCCGTGATGGAGCAAAGCAAGAGAGAGACACCCAGTTCCTGCTCTAACTGCTCAGCCACACCTTGCAATAAGGTGGGAGAATCCTACATCCGGGGGGAGGGGGCTGTGTGGACACCAAAAGCACTGCACAGGGGCAGCAACTGAGTTAACCAGCATCCCAGAATTTCCACCATCTGCCAGGAGGCAGAGACGCTGATGAATTGCCAAGTCACTTATGCTTTCAGGGCAGGGTTGCAGATTTCCAAAGATCTGTTTTTGCACTTCTGCAGCAGCTAAGAATTCACTATGGCCCCAGGCCACCTCAGTAACTAATTGTCATTTCCAGGTGATTACTGCATCCATCCTGCCAGGACAGTAACATGCCCTGGAGAAACAGCACTAAAGCTATGGGAACTCTGGGCCAGGAATCAACCCACATGCCCCTTAGCTTATGCTCTGTATGTCTTTGCCACGGCAGTAGGTAGAGTCGGCGGATGAGAGGGGCAGCCAGCACTTCACTGGTGCAGGAGAACTTCTCAGTGCACATGAGTTCAGAGACCACAACCCCACTCAACCTCCACAGTCCTTCAGGAAGAGAAATGGAAGCAGGAGAGGGCGGGTCCTCTGCTAGCCGTCTGACAGCCAAGGGAGCAGGATCAAAGGGAGAACCTGCATCCTGCTGTTAAAAGCACAGCAGGCCTCCAGAGCTGCTCTCAGGCACCCTGTGCACAGGTCCCTCTCCTGCTGCCGCTGAGCGCAGCCTGGCGCGTCTCTCTCGTTAGGAGAGCAGACTGGCTCTGGGTTTATTATTTGTAATTCCGCAAACAAGAGTCTAACAAAGCAGCTGCCACATTCACAGCAAGCAGCAGCTAAGCCAACTATTCCTCTGCCATTTCGCCAGCAACGGAGCTTTCCTCGTAGATCTTAGTGCGTATGGTCGAGGGGCAGCATGATCCAGCGAGAGCAGGGCTGTCCTTAGGATTTATGGTGCCCTACATGGGATTATTAAGCTGGTGCCCCTCTGCCTGTCTTGGTCTTAGCAACACAAACATAAGCTTACACTATTGGAAAACTTGCCACATGCATGTTATTAAAACCAGTTTAACTTGATGAAGAACACTGTAATGCTGATAGACTAGCACTAAAGAAGTAGCACTATAGAAAAAATTCTGATTTGACAGAATGATGCAAATAATATAATTTTTTTAATTTGTCAACATTTTATTGGAAATTTATACGAAGAGATATTGAAACAAGGATTTGTTTTTAATTAAGAGCAATCTTCCTGGCTTGTTTGGCTGCAAAATCAGTAATAATGTCATTGTATGACAAAGACAAAGTGATTTCTTGTTTGATTGCAAGAATAGCAAGACCAATCAAGTGTTCCTGACTCCTTGTAGAGCGGAGATAGTTTTTAATGAGCTTTAGTTTTGAGAAACTCCATTCTCCTGATGTTACTGTTACAGGAATTGTCAGCAGAATACGAGTGGCAATGTACACATTAGGATATATGTCAACAAGTTTGCGGGTATGAGTAAACTGTACAGTGTCCATCATCGATTTTGCATTTGGCACCATTGATGACAGTGTACTCAATTCTTCATACAGTTCAAGTCCATTTAAATCAAAACAATCGCCGTGCTTCAGGAGGCTCTCTAGGTCAGGGGTCCCCAACGCAGTGCCCGAGGGTGCCATGGCACCCGTGTACTGGCCAGCAGACGAGCATCCACTGAAATGACACTGAAATTCGGCGGCATTTTGGCAGCAACGCCTCTGGATGACGCCACTTGCTGCCAACAAGCAGCATCATCCAGAGGCATCGCCACTGAATTTTGGCAGCATTTCGGCAGATTCTCGTCCACCCCCACAGTCCTTCATCTGGCGCCCGCCAGACAAAAAAGGTTGGGGACCACTGCTCTAGGTTCTTGTACTTTGTCATTAGTTGCTCTTGTTTTCCTATTTCGTTGAATTTAGTCCTGCTCAGCCCGCTACCAGCTGAGTGAATGAAACCCCAGGCCGACAGTGGGCTGAGTGGCTCAGCCAGGGTATCAGCTGCCGGCCTGCTCAGCCCGCTGCCAGCCTGGGGTTCCTTGGGGGTCCCCAGGCCAGCAGTGGCTGCGGAGTGGGGCCGGTGGCTGGGACTCCGGGTGGCAATGGGGCAGCAGCCGGAACTCCAGAGCACTGGCGGGCTGAGCCGCTCAGCGCACCGCTGCATGCCACCAAAAATTAGCTCCCGTGCCACCTTTGGCACATGTGCCATAGGTTGCTGACCCCTGCTCTATACATTAGTAAGGAGATGAGCATATCAGAGTTGTTGGAGGGCTCTATTTAGTAGTGACAGGGCTATAGGAAAGTCAGTCAACATTTTTTGTTTCTCTGATGAAAACTGGCCCACTTCCTTCAACATACCAAACTTGTCACAAATAATTGTCAACAACTTAATTTTCTGGTTTTGGCTAAGAGATTGATTTTTTTTTTTTTTAAATATTGAAATTGAATTCAGGATTGTTAGCAAGCATTTTTGGCAAACAAATTTGTTAAATGACAATTTAAATGGCAACGCAGTACTGCTTTCATGCTTGGCTCACCCCCCAGCGTGCTGGTCCAACAGCTGCAGAACAGGAGGAGATAGGTGGAAAACTGCAGGACCCCAAAATACACCTCTTTGGGTGCAGAGTGGCAACAGCAGCAGCAAACCCTCAGGTCCGATCACATGCCAATGGGCACCACCACCAGCCCAACAGACCATGGTGAAGTTAGCACAGCATCTGATCTCAGGGACGAGGCACCCATGGAGCCACAGCAGCTCATCCTGCCCTGTGCAGCTCCCCCCTGGATGAGATGGATTGCTGCCAGCTCGGGAGAGAGATGTGCTCCCTAGCTACGGTGATCAGATCCAGATGTCCTGATTTTATAGGGCCAGTCCTGATATTTGGAGCTTTGTCTCTTATAGGTACCAACTACCCCCACCTAGGGTGACCAGACAGCAAGTGTGAAAAATCGGGATGGGGGTGGGGGGAACAGGAGCCTATATAAGAAAAAAAACTCAAAAATCGGGACTGTCCCTATACAAATCGGGACATCTGGTCACCCTACAGGTGAGTTCCTTCCCCCACCCCTTCCCAGAGACCACAGTAGCCAATCCCCTCCCTCAGACTGTGCTGCATTTGGCTCTCTCTAGGACCCAGCAGCCCTGCTCTTACATGCTCCACTGCTTCCCATCTGTCTGGGCTCCAAGCAGAGCGGTGCCTCCAGACCTAGTGGTGCCCTAAGCGGCTGCCTATTCTGCCTATGGCTAAGGATGGTCCTGAGCGAGAGGGCACTGCTCAGCAGCCATGGGCTCTAGTCCCAGCTCCGCCTCCGACCTGCTGCATGGCATTGGGGAAGTCCCCGCCCCATACTGGGCCTCAGTTTCCCCTCCTAACCTTAGCCTGCCTTGGCTTTTTCGATGCAGGCTCTCCAGGGCAGGGACCATCTCTCGCTACATACCCACAACGAAGCCCTGGTCTTACTTAGGGCCTCTGAGCACTACTGTAACACAGACGACACTGGCCCAGCATGCGAGGGGCTCCCTCAGCCTTGAGCCCCCTTCTCCCTGTTGCATGTGACAGTTGATTTGGCAGGGAGATCTGGTTAATGGGGGTAACAATCACCAAACGGATGGATGGAGAGACACAGACTGCCTTCAGCAGAGGGCCATGTGCCTGAGTAGCAGGAGCACACAGAGGGCCCAGTGGCAGCCATCCTCACCCACCACCATGGCTCTCTCTTCTCTCAGCACAGCCAGTGGCAGCAGCCAGAAATTTGCTTTAATCCTGAACACATCTGGCCACATTCCCCCGTGGAATAAGGCCTGGTTGGCCTTACTGGAGTTACGTTGCTGACTCAGCTGGCCCACTCGCTGCAGCATTCCCCCCTCTTCAGGATCCAGGGTGCCACAACCACCAGAAACACACAGTGTCAGGAAAACCCACAAGGGACCCTTCGCTCCCCAGTACTCATGTCCAGGGCATCAGAAAAAACCCCTTATAGCTGGGGTTCCCCTCGAATATGACATGTAAAAGGCAGGACCTCAGATCCTCTCCTTCCACCCACCCCCTTTATACAGGCACCGTTCCAAAAAGGCTGGGCCTGAGCTGGCTGTTTGCAGGGGGAAAGTCAGCCAGGGACTCCAGGCATTGCCGGAAAGAGGAGCTTTGCTTCTGTAAACAACATCTGCCAAACCACTCTAGATCCCACGAGGCCACACCACGGAAGGGTCACAGTCCCTTTCAGCTGGGCAGGATCTGTGCCTGGGCTTGGAGATGTCCCCCAGCAGGACAAGTGGAATACATTGCAGTATGACAGTTGCATTAAGGGTCTGTAGTCTCCCTGTCCCCATGCAGAATCATGTTACCCCCAAGAGAGGAGGCAGAAATCTCTGAACTAATTGCATGTAGATATCCACTGCTTGGACAAGCCAGGTCCCTGGAGGGTGGGGGAGGGGACAACACTCGGAGGATATACTTACGATATGGAGAAAGACAAGAGGGGTAAGGGAATATCTTAAGCTCTGTGTGATTCAAAAGCTTGTCTCTCTCCCCCAACAGATCTTTTGTTGGAGCAACATATTCCCTCACCTGCCTCATCTTCCTCCTTATCCTGGACTGACATGGCTACAACACCACTGCATACAAGATATGCAGGAAGGCTTTCGCAACCTGAGAATTAAGCATACCACCAGCTGATGCCATCAGTCCCCAAATCCAGTCTGAACTGAGTGCCATGTATTCAGAAAACACTGAAGAGGGAAGGATGAGGCTTAAACTAAGCCCCACATTTCCCAAGAACTGAAAGATCATCCAGATTAGGAGGACAACAGCTGTTCGTGTACCTCAGAACCCATCAGTGTGTCGCTCTCATGGTCAGCGCAGCACCCAGCAGCCCCCAAAGCAGAGCACCATCACTGCCCCAAGTCTGCTCAGCCAATTCTACCCTGAGACTCTTGACTGACCAACACCAGGCAAGTAGCCAGGGAATTTATGTCAGTTGGCTCCCACTTCAATTCCAGTTCTCCTGTCAAGTTCCTGCTTGCATACGTGGCTGCTACCATCCCAGGGCAGAGATGTGGCCACCTCAGCAGAAGAACTTAACACAAAGATACTTCTCTTCTCTTCCCCACCCACATCCGTGTTCAGTCCAGGGCTAGTCACACTGTTAACTAGGCTTGGAAGGATTTGATTTTTTAATTGGTAAATGTCAATTTCACCATACACACGCAAACCAGTGGGAAAATATATGCATCAATAATCAACATGTACAGCTAGGTAAAGAAAGAAAAATGCTGGTTGAAAAGTTGATAATGTTTGATTGAAGGCTCTTTATTTGTATACCTTGACATGGGATGTTGACAATTTGTGTGTTAGCCATGAGAATGCTTCAGATGGCATTAAATTGTGATTGCCTCACCGCCCCTTCATTTCCTGCAACTGTGCAAATTTAAAATCAATAAAAATGGAAAAAATGCCTGAAGCCCAGAAATGTGTGCAACTGTGTAAATTTAAAAATCAATAAACATTCTCTGGATATCAAAGTATGAAAAGATCAAAATCCTATTCTGCCATGCATAGTATTAACACCGAATACAATGAATACCTAAGATCTAGCTCTATATTAGTCATGCTAGTGATCATGACAGTATTTCGCTCATTCCCTCTATAATAATAGTAATAAGAGATATACCTAACTCCTAGAACTGGAAGGGACCTTGAAAGTCATTGAGTCCAGCCCCCTGCCTTCACTAGCAGGACCAATTTTTGCCCCGGATCCTTAAGTGGCCCCCTCAAGCATTGAACTCACAACCCTGGGATGAGCAGGCCAATGCTCAAACTACTGAGCTATCCCACCCCTCTAGGTACAATTGATAACTACACTTTGAGTATAGTCTTTCAAGCAGTTGTGCATTGACCTCATAGAAATTTTATTTAGGCTACATACATTTCCCTAGTTTGCTTATGAGAACATCATGCAGACCTGTGTCAAAAGCCTTACCAAAAATCAAAGTACAGCACAACTACTACTTCCCCGCTATCCAATAGGTCAGTTGTCCTATCAAAGGAGGAAATTCAGTTACTTTGGCATGATTTGTTCTTGACAAATCCATGCTGAATATGCCTTACAACCCTATTATCCTCCAGGTGCTCACAAACTGATTGTTCGATAATTTGCTCTAGTATCTTTCCAGGAATTGAAGTTAGTACCTATCTTTAAGAAGTCACCACGTTACCCTTCTCCAAGCTTCTGGGAGTTCTCCCATCCTTCAATAGTTCTCAAAGATAATTGCTAAGAGCTCCAAGGTTGCTTCAGTTAGTTCCTTATGACTAGAGAGAAACACACCATAAAAACATGCTGCAGCCAGGGCAGAGTGCACACAGCATGTGGCTTAACCCAAGGACAGACCTAGAACAACACACAACCTGCTTCCTGCAGGGACCCCAGTGCCCCTGACAGCACACAACAGGAAGCCCTTATCAGGCTCATCAGCGTGAGGTGGGAATGCATGGAGGGGGATGGAAAACTCACAGCTACGTAAACACTTGCACCACTGGCCGCACACTCTGCCCCGAGATCCAACCCACATTAAGCCAGAGCCCAGGCAGGAGGTTCCTGCCACACTCACCCAGCCCAGGGAACAGCGACACAAACACTCATTAAAGTAGGGCTCAGCAAAGGGACAGTTTGAGAGGCAGTTTCCTCATGGCTTGTCCCACAAAAACAGTGGAGCCAGCATTCCCATGTTGTCCAGGTACCACCAGAGGTCAGGATGCTCCCAGCTCTCCTGAAGCGCTGGGACAGTGCATCAGCCTTTGTTCCAGCCAGTCTCACAGTCGCTGCTCTGTGGAACCTGCCAGGAGCCGTTCCTGTAGAAAGCCCCGCACGCACTGCCCACTCCTCACACCTGGTCACATAGCCTCCCCAGCACAAGGGCAGGCTGATCTTGGGTGATCATCATGCAGAGGATGAGGTGTATTCCAGTATCCTGCGTCTGACGAAGTGGGTATTCACCCACGAAAGCTCACGCTCCAAAACGTCTGTTAGTCTATAAGGTGCCACAGGATTCTCTGCTGCTTTTCCAGTACAGAGGGTTTGCACAAGGCAAAGGCCGCACATATATCATCTGGGGAGAGGGGAAGGCTATGGGCAAGGTGGCTGGAGCAGAATTGCCACAGCTCCTGCACTGCATCCAAGTGGGGCAGTGAAGGGTGGTGCTACGAGGTTTAGGATCGGGCTGAGCTGCTGACCCTCAAACTCCATGTAAGCACCCCACGGTCAGCAGCTGTGGCTGGATTCCCAGCAACGGCCAAGTGAACTCAGGCTCATGCAAGCAGAGCAAGTTTCACCCAGTGCGATTTCCATGCTCAGTTTGTCATTTACCACCAGCTCTTCCTACACCTCACATCATATTCTGCACCGGTGCTGTCCTGAATTCTCCACCTCATTGCTCTGCTCAAATGCTCCCACCTCCAATCCCAGCTTCCACACCATAAAAACACAGTCAATGTGGGCTACAACATCCAAAACACAGCTCCCCTCTTCATCCAAACGGGGGCAAGAGTAAATCAATCAAATGCAGTTCCCCACTTTAACCTCCTCCCAGACTGCCTGAAATAGCATTAGGTGGTCAGAAAACTAGGTTACAGGTCCAGGTTGCATGGTGCTCAGATGCACCAGGCCTTCAGTCTAACCAACTGACTAAGGCGCAGTGCCAAAGAGGAGTGTAATTAGGAGTGCAGTGTCTGTGTTTCTCTCCCAAGAAACAAACAGAGGAGCACACTGACCCAGAGTCAGGAAAGCAACCTTAATTCTGAAGTCAGGTCCTTTGCCTTTGGTCCCCTGTTTGGTCCCCACGCAGTGTCCTCACTCACCAGCCAAACAAAATGCCAACCCTGCTTTCTCACCCTTTACCTAATAAGTGTCCCCAGGCATCCAGATAACAGCCTAGAAATCGGAAACAAAACTAAGTGTCTAAGCTCTGTTACATGCTCGTTGCTGCACATCTAGCCAGATTTCTGCTACAATCACCAGGGAGTGGGGATGTGAGAGTCACCAATAGTAAGGGTTAGACATTTGTGTGACAACCACCAAGATGTGAACACTCAGCCTGGAGCTGGGGTAAGGAAGTTACATTTTAGGAAAAAAACCCAAGTTCAGGAAAGGAGATCCCAAGCACAAGAGAATGCTCGGGAGTTGTTCAGCCCAGTGTTTCAGAGATAGCTCTCTGGCTAGGGGCTGAGTCCACTGCCCTGTTTCTTTAAATCACAAGAATCCAGCAGACCCCCTGGCTTAGGGACTAGTGGAGTCAGGTAGCTTTAGCTGGCTGGCCACAGTCTCGAGAAGGTCAGTAGCAATCAAAAGTAATTATCATCTGCTGACTGTTTGGTAGCCTGCATGCTGCGGGTCCGGTTCCTAGTGGCCACGTGTCCATACTAGCAATCTAAGCAGCAAGACCAAGGACACACAAACAATGCAGAATGAAGCCATCTCTTCCCCATGTTCCCTGTGGACATAAAGCCCCCCAGGGTGAGGCACACCGACTCTTATCTTCCATGTTCTAAGTGTCAGGCAGCAGGGCTAAATGCACTGAAAAAAGGTGAAGTCTAAATAGCTATGAAAGATGCCACGTGTTTGGAAGAAGTGAAGTCAGCCATTCAAAGCACATCTTAGAAATCCAAGCCCAGTGCAGCAGCACCAGTCTCCTATATATCCCAACACCCAAGGCAAACAAACACTCTCAATCCGAGAGAGTGCTCCACCTGCTGAAAGAATTAACACGCACCAGCGCGGAGAGAGGGTGTTATTCAGATGCTCATATTAACAAGGAAGGAATGAAATGTAATAAAGCAAAACAAACAATGCAGACCCTGTTAGTGCTGAGATTCAAAGGGAGGCCAGGCCTCGCTTTACAGGAAACAATGACTCCCATTTCCCAACAAGAAACAGTGTGGAGCTTCATTAGTTCATTAGCATATGGAGAAAGTGCCAGCAGCCTGGTGAATGACCCAGCAGCATGTTTGATGAGATGCAATAAAATGGAGAAAAGAGAAAGTGTGGGGAAAACTTTGTACCCCAGCTAAATAAAAGTCTGCTTTACCAGTGTATAACCATATGCTCCGCAACCCAATTTACAAAAGGATCTACGAAACTCATCAAAAACACAGAGCTTCTAAAATCTGCCCAGAAACATTCACATACAAGAAGCCTGAACATGTCAGCAGCAGAACACTGCCTGCTAATCTGCCAACATGTCCAGCCCTGTTCAGAGTTGGGGAGCTGTGCACATGGCAGAGACAGGCTTCCGCAGTCCTGCTCTCCAGGACTAAGGCTCAAAGGCAGCACACAAAGCAAGAACTGTGCAGGGAGAAGTTAGAAGAAACCACAAGTTCTCACTGACTGCCCTCCTCCTCCTCCTTCCCAGCAATTCATTTCTATATGATGCAAGCTTTGGCGCTGGCACCAAGACGTGCATGGAATTGCTCCTGGCCATCTGCACTGTTTAAAGATGGCAAGAGAAAACTCCTCATTCCCTTTCCTGCTCTCTGGATCTACAGAACCAGCTGCACCAAAACCCAGCTGCTATGCAGCCCTGTCTAAGACATGTCTGGGTTTTGTGACCACTCTGCTGTTCAAGGGGGCATCTGCATTAAAGTGGCAGGAAATCTTGCATATAGAAGCAACAGATGACGGATTCTCTCTACCTTATCAAGGAGTTGCAGCCATCATCCCCATTTCAAACCTAGCTATATCCACCCTAACGTCCCCTCATTTGAAAAACTGGGAAAACAGACCAGCCTTGCAGCATACCCAGAGTGTGCCACTGAACCAAGAGGGAAGTGAATTCCAAAGGCAAGGGGCCCATCCTTACTGAAAATGTGCTACTCACAATTAAACCACAGGAAACCAAGCCTGAAGTGGCCCTTAGGGCAGAGGAGCAATTGCCCAGTAACCTCTAGGGTCCCTCAATAAGAAAGCAGCAGAATCACTCAATGACTCCATCTGCCCCATTAGAGCCACCATACATAGGGAAGGTAGCTAATTGTTCTAAAGGAAGGGATCACCAGGAGAGGAATCACTCCCAAATACCAACCACTGCATCTCCAAACCCCAGATTGACTGGAGTCCAGGAGACCTGAGGATCCAGGTCCTGACACAGCACCAGCAAAAGGGTTCAGTGAGGAAGGATCTTTAAGAGAAGCAGGCATCTCTGCCTCCTGAAAGGAGGTGTTGACAATGAGTGCCAATAATGGTCCCAACATCTTCCCCGTGATTTTCACCAGCCAGAAGGGACATTGAGCTAGGACTTGTGGTTTATATCCCAGTTCCACAGGGCCTCCAGAACCTCAGGAAGCAACCCCTGGCTGAAACTCAAACAGAAAAATTCCTTGTTTGACCCTCAGCCAGAGACACAACTCCTCTCTGAGAGATAGACAGCTCTGTCCTCAAGCAATCTCCACAGCAAAGTATTTGGAGAACTGCTAGTTGCAGGCAACCTTTAGCTCTATTACAGCTGCATATAGCCTGGATTAATCATCTTGTGCAGCGCAGAGCACTTCTAGAGATTGGAAATCTCCAGAGGCTGCAGCAGAGGAACCCCGTTCTTCACTTCCTGTACAGCCCCAGGATGGAACTGCAAAGTCCTGTGTTCAGCCAGGCTTGGAGAGAGACTTCTGCAACTAGCACAAGAGCCTCTTTCCTCCTGCTTCACCTGTCACAGGTCAGCACCACCTCACACTGGATGAACAGGTATTTAGCGGCTATGGTATGGACAGCAGCAGGTAAGAGAGGAAGATAATCCTAGCAAGCTGTGTACAGGCTCGTTCCATTAGCTTAGGAGGGCAGACCAAGAAAATAGGTCCTTCGCCTCAGCCTCAAATCAAACAGCAACAGCAAGTCAGTGCCAGGGTGTAACCTAACTTCCCTGCCCCCGTCCCACCACAGCAACAACTGGGTGACACGTGTGCCATGACAGTTACAGATCCTGAGTTAACCCCACAGTATCCTCCCACGCGTGGACAGAGAGCGATTGGCCTTGCAGATTCCAACCCAGGAGGATCGGGGATACTCAGCTACAGACTCTGCCGTGCCAGGGAGCAAACTCGCACTCAGCAGGCACTGCAAGGTATGGCAGAGTCCCTCCGCGTTACAGATCAGCTGCACCCAACACCACCTTGCCATCTGACGGCCCCCTCGTATAAGCCAGCAGATGCCGTCTGGGCTGAAGGCCCCCTACACAGTAACAAGATCCGTCTCTGTCACTGCTGCAAAAGGAGCATGAATGGAAATGTGGGCCCCTGCCAGCCAACTCCCCGGGACATGCGCCAGGAGAGGCCAACTGGGGTCTGACCGTACAAAGGAAGCGCTGCTGGCACCACCTGGAGCGAACTTCCCTTCGATCCCCTGGCACACAACACGGCAGCCCAAATATGCTGCTCCCTGTGGCCTGGCTACACTATCACCCCACGCCCCTTTCATCACATCCAGCCTGCGCCCCAGCCCGATCCACCCCCTCTCCTCCCCAAGGCCCAGCCTGAGCCCCACGCCGGACCCAGCCTGCGCCCGTCTTCTCCCCGCTGTGCTGCCCAGTCTGTACCGCCTGCCTGGTCCCCGCACCATCCTCCTGCACAGCCTGAGCCCCTGCCCGGCCCTCTCCGCCCCCCAGTTCCACCCCTGCCCGGCCCCGGTACCTGGGCGGCGGCGGCGGCCCCACACTCTCCCCCCGGCTCGGCGCCGTCAGCCCCAGCGACTAGTTCCAGTCCCAGGGCCGGCCGCTCGCTCCCAATTCCCACCCAGCGGCCTCTCATTGGCTGCGGGGAGCCCCGCCCCAGAGCTCACAACTTCCTCCGCATTCTCCCATTGGCTACTACACGCCTCGTCCCCAGAACCCTCCCCGCGCTCAGGTGAGGGGCGGAGCCTGGCGGCGGCGCGTGCTCCCAGACAAGGGCATGTGCTCTGCCCCCCCTCATAGCCCCCACCCCGGGCATCTTCCCCCTCCCCTTTCCAGCCCCCACGTCTTATGCCCCCGACAGGCACCTCCCCCTGCCCCGCGCATCCCTCCCTCCCCTCTGAGCCCCCACCCCGGCACTTCCCCTCCCCTTCCCACCCCCCCACAGGCCCCCCCTGCCGCGCGCATCTCCTCCCCTCTCATAAGCCCCCACCGGCCATCTTCCCCCTCCCCTTTCCCAGCCCCCCCGACAGGCACCTCCCCTGCCCCGCGGCATCTCCTCCCTCCCTCATAGCCCCCGTCCCGGCATCTTCGCCCTCCCCTTTTCCCTACCACCCCCGACAGGCAAACCCGCCCCTGCCCGACTGCATCTCCTCCCACCTCATTGCCCCCCCCCGGCATTCCCGCCTCCCCTTTCCCAGCCCCCCAGCAGGCACCTCCCCCCTGCCCCGCGCATCTTCCCCTCCACTCATACCCCACGCATTTCCCCCTCCCTTTCCCCCCCACCGACAGCACTCCTCCTGCTCCGCGCATCTCCCTCCCAGATCATGAGACCCGCCCTTAGCCCGATCTCCCCTCCCCTTTCCAGCCCCCCCCCCCCACAGCACCTTCCCTTCCCCTCATAGGCCTCTCCCCCCGGGCATCTTCCCCCTCCCATTGCCCAGGCATCTGTCCCCTTCTCGGGCATTTCTCACCCTGCCCCTTATAAGCCCCCCCGGACACAGGCATATCCTCCCACCCAACCCCGACAAGAGCATCCCCTACCCCGCCTCTCTTAGTCCCCTCTCCCCTTGCCCAGCCCCCTCCGACAGGGGCATCTGTTCCTTGCCTCTCATAGCCCCCCCCCACAGAGCCCACCCCTCCCCTTTCCCAGCAGAGGCCTCTCCCCACTCATAGCCTCCCTGACATGGGCATCTCCCCACCCCTTTCCCAACCCTTCTCCTCCAAACAGGGGCATCTCCTTCCTGCCCCTCATAGTCCCCTCAATAGGTGCATCTTCCACCCCCTCTCTGGTGGAGTTTCTGGAAGTTGGACTGTCCCAGGCCCTAGTTTTAGTCTGTACCTGGCCCCACAGCCCTCCTGCTCTATGTCACATTGTTCCTTCTCAGGATGCTCTGCAGGGATCCTGACCAAGGAGCTGGCATGGCAAGTAGCACGTGAGGCTGATCTGAGCCTGCCATGGGGCCAGCCAAGAGTAGGATAAGTCCCTGCACTAGGTGTGTGCTGCCCCACACTCTCCAACCTGAGCCCAGTAGGGCTGATTAGATTAATGAAGATTGGGTCTCCCCCTTCCACCACAGTGGCAGCACTGGTAACGTGAGAGCAGGGTCAGATTCACTAGCCCTGATTCCCCACTACCTTACATTGTGTGTAGTCATTTTCATGTGGGTGTCAAACGATACCAACCAGACTTGGTCCTGTTTGACACCCTCTGAGTTCAGAAGCACAAGGCACAGGGTGGAGGTTTTGGCCCACTCCTCCAACGTGTCATTAAGGTATTTATTTTGATTAATAAAGCATAAACAAGTGCCCATCCCATGCTCTGGGCACCCTTTGCATCAGTGAATTCTCCCCACAACATCCCATGGTAGGCTATACACTTAGCTCCAATGCTATCCACCTGGGCTTGCACTGGCCCAAGGGATCCAGTAACCCCTCTCCACCATAATGAAACCCCTCCATCTGCTGCCTCCCCACAGGCGTGGCAGAGGAGAAGTCTTGGTAGCCTTGCACTTAGCGTGCCAGCATCCAGGCTGATTGTGAAACAGCCTCATGCAAGATATTTATAGAGTGCCAATCAGCACAAGGCCCAGGTGCTAAATTACATGCTATAGCACAACTTTTCATAAAGCCAGAATCACTTTCATTTTCTTACTCGTTCCCTATTCTTGCAGTGCCCACCACAGATCTGTACCAAGTACCAGGATCCTCCTGAGAGGAGCCATCTGGCTTGCGGTGAGGTTGAGACAACCCGCCAGTGTGTCTCAGCAATAGCTCAGCCTGGCTGCCTCTCTCTTTTCTTTAGCTCTTTCTTCCCCAGCCCAGTAATGGACTCGTTGCGTGTCGGGGAGTTGGGGGGTGATGTTGTACTCCATATGTTTATGGAAATATGCCTGTGAATATGAATGTAATGTAACTGGAAGATGCTTTACACAAAAAGGTCTCTTGTAAGGTGTCATTACAAAGTTTATGATCTACTGAGTGTGTTCATCCCATTTGTTTGCACGTATTATTTTTATGTCTGGAATTAGGTGAATAAATTATAAACTTGTATTACTGATGTAAACATGTTAGGTGGAAGCCATTAAGAGTGATTTAGAATCAGTCACCTGTAAATGGCTCTGCTTACTTGCAAACCTTCCAGGGTACATGCAGACCAGCCCTGGAAGACTGGAGACTGGCGGGGGGTTGGGGTCTCACAGGACATGTGACCATGTCACATGATAGGAATCCATCTTAAACCTGGTGCTTTTCCATTTAGAAGGAGGGGTGGGGATCCAGAGAGACAAAAGATTCCTGCATTATGCCAAAGAGATGGGGGAGGGGGGTGGAACAGAACAAAGGGGGCCAGTCATGAAAAATCCCCTAGTTACCACCCAAGCTGGACTTAACAACAAGTGTACCAGGGAAAGGATTGGACCCAGACTAGGAAGGAGTCTAGTCTGTGAAAGAAGCTTATTGGATCATCTCTGAGGGTGAGATTTACCTATATTCAGTTTCTTAAATGTATTAGGCTTAGACTTGTGTGTTTTGTTTTATTTTGCTTGGTAACTTACTTTGTTCTGTCTGCTATTACTTGAAACCACTTTAATCTACTTTTTATGCTTAATGAAATCACTTTTATTAATTAACCCAGAGTAAATTATTAATACTGGGGGGAGTGAACAGCTGTGCATATCTCTCTATCAGTGTTATAGAGGGCGGACAGTTTATGAGTTTACCCTGGATAAGCTTTATACAGAGTCAAATGGATTTTCAGGGGGTTTGGATCCCATTGGGGTCTGGGTGCTGGAGACAGGAGTACTTGCTGAGCTGTTTTCAGTTGTCTGCAGCTTTGAGGGCATGGTTCAGACTCTGGGTCTGTGTTGCAGCAGGCTAGCTTGTTTGGCTCAACAAGAAAGGGTTCTGGACTCCCAACCCATCAGAGAAAACAGGCTCAGCTGTAGTTTCGGCACATCAGGTGACAGTCCCAAGGGGGTCTCTGTGACCAAACCCATCACAGGGGGAGCTCAGATTCCAACACTGCAAGCAAAAGCGCAGGTCCTGGGCAAGGGTGAAAAGCAGCCAGAAGACTCCTTCAGAAAATATCCAGCATAGGTAGTATTATAGGAGACACTCCCATCCCTGGCTCTTATCTAGTGCTTTTCATCAGCCAATTGCAGAACTCTCCACAAAGGACGGCAGTATGATTATCTCCATTTTACCAATGGGGAAACTGAGGCACAGAGCAAGAACATGCTTTGTCCCTAGTCACTCAGCTAGCCAGCTGCGCAGCTAGGATTAGAACTAGGATTCCTGAATTCCTGCCCAATGCATTAGCCACTAGGCCACACTGCCTACCACACCTATCACAGCAGGGTAATGGAGGAGCCATATGAGGCACTTCAGAGAAGTTTATTGCCTCCACCTGTGTTTTTTCCTGAGGTGCTATCATGACCCAGGCCAGTGCCTGGAGTAATGTACAATACTGCACCAGAACCAAACAATGGAACTGTCCATGCTATGAATGCTTCCCAAAAGAGTTAAGTTATTTAAACTTAAAGCTATTAGAGCCCAACAAATCTGCCATGAATCAGTCTGTGTTTGCTCAGGGAATAGGAGGCATCTCCTGTGCAGCAATCAGAGAGAGGGTGATGGGTATTTGACAAAGTGGCCTGAGGCAGAATGCCATCTTGCGTGCTGGAGGTGTGTAGTCAGGAGTCCAGGCACATTGGCCCTCTGATTCAGCAGTGAACACTTCTACAGAGGTAGAATTTCCCCAGCCCTCATTTTGCAGCACAAAATCCTTTCCAACGTACAAGAGGCAGCTGCCTTTGTGAGTGCCCGGCAGTATCGCAGGAAATAGCAAAGCAGACACCTGCATCATTAAAAGATCCCTTGGCAATCTTTGCAAGAGTAGGTGCTGTCCCTAGGGCCCTGGCCAACTTCTAACATGCCTAATTATGTTGTACCAACCTGGAAACACTCTGCCAATCTACGTTCCCTAGAGTTTCAAATCAGGAAGTTAATAATCCCATCTCTTCCTAAGAAAGGGAACAAAAATACTCCCCTGCAAAAATGACTTCTTCCTGTGTGCTGTTCAAATAGGTGCCACGTTTCACCTCAGAAATGGCTGCACCGTTTTGCCCAAGTGGGGACTGCAGGCTGTAGCCCTGAGGTTCTGTACTAAGGTTCTTTGGGAACCTTCAGGCTGACAACAGATGGTGGCTTTGTGGAGAAAGGCACTGAGACAGTAGATTCTGACTGCACCACTGCAGCAAATTCATGGCTCCTGAGCAATGCACTCAAAACTGAAGAGCAAGAAAATCTTCCCATGCTTTGATCACTGTAGCACTGGCAGAAAAGAATCTGCACCACTTCTCCACTGGTGTGAATCAGTATGTGGTGCTCAGTGATTGCCCACGTCCTCCAAAGGTGTTTAGATTCATAACTTCCACTGAAATCAATGGGAGTTTGGTGCCTAAATACCTGCGAGAATCAGGGCCCTGCTTTATGCTAAATCAGTTCCAGTTTCCAACTGGTTGCGCATAACCACAACCAGGGATGGCTCCAGGCACCAGCCAAACAAGCAGGTGCTTGGGGTGGCCAAGCGGAAGGGGCGTCACATTGGGCTGTTCGGCGGCGGGTCCCTCGGTCCCTCTCAGAGGGAAGGACCTGCCACCGAATTGCTGCCAAAGAAGAAAGTGGCGTGATGGAACAGTCGTTGATTGCAACTTTTTTTTTTTTTTTTGCCGCTTGAGGCTGCAAAAACCCTGGAGCTGGTTCTGATCACAACCAGAGCTGGGAAGCTCAGCCCTTAGAGGCCCAGTCCCCAACACCACACAGTGTAGCTTCATTGACTTCCCTGGAGCTACACTAACTTATTCCTGCTGAGGAACTGGTCCCTCATGCAGGGCAAAATCCTGGCCACGCTGGGATTTCTGCAGTGGAGGAAGAATTCACCCATGTAGCCTCCATCAGGGAGGGTCTAATTTCCTGAAGTTTGATACTGGCTAATGAGCATGCTCATCTCACCTGTTCAGGGTCCAGCACACTCTCTTCAGTGTATATTCCCGCTATCCAAGGGAATCAGGTACCTGCTGGCAATTAACCAATAGGCATCCTAAGGTAAAATGGTGAGCCGCCTGGTGGCTGGCACAGAGCTGGCTGCAGCAAGCTTGCCAGCCACCAAGGGCAGCAAACCATTCAGGCCAAAGTTTTCCAAAGTGATCACTAAAAGAACAGGAGTGCTTGTGGAACCTTAGAGACTAACAAATTTATTTCAGCATAAGGAACACAAGTACTCCTTGTTGCGGATACAGACTAACATGGCTGCTACTCTGAAAAGTGATCACTGAGTCCGAATGCCTCCATTTTTGGGCGCCTGATTTTGAGATGCCTCAGGTCTGATCTTCAGAAGCATCGAGTGCCCCAAACTTTGTGTGAAAGCAGCAGGAGTATCCACAGACCTCAGACATCCAAAAGCCGTGGCCACATTTGAAAAGGTGGGTCTGTGTCAGGGCAACTATTGGGTGTTTGCCAGTTCGTCTGAGATTCACCCATCCTCTCACGCTCTCAGAGAGTGGCTTTAGTATGTCAGTATTAGATTATTCCCTTACAGGAACTCTTCCTCTGATCCCTGATGGCTAAGAGAGCCCTGCTGGTGCCGTGCGCATTTCACTGGCACCTCTCAGGGGAATTCTGGCAATATCTTGGGAATGCTGCTCACTCACCCTGCTCTCCATGTTGGCTCACTAACATCAGGGAGAGCACAGCCCAGGTTATTTACAATCTGCTCTGTTCTGTGCCTAGTTTCTATCTGCAGTTCTGCCACTGACCTGCTGGATGACCTTGGGCACATCACTTCCTTGCCCTGTGCCTCAATTTCCCCATCTGTAAAATGGGGCTAATGATACTGCTGTCCTTTGTGAAGCACTTTGAGATCGACTGAGGAAAGGTGCATGCTAAGAACTAGGGATTATCATCACTACCTTGTCTTGTCTGCCAGCTCTTCTGGGCAGGAACTGTCTCTCACTAGGTGTTTGTACAGCACCCAGCACAATGAGACCCAAGTCTCCGTTGAGGAATGCAGGTGCCATAATAATACAAACATGTAGTAATTAGCATGACAAATAGAACAATTGGGAAGGTCCACAGCTCAATAAAGTCCCTTTGTGGCTTTGCCCCTGCCCGTTTGCACACATGGCAGACTGTGGCATGGGCACACACTGTCACTAAGAGTGTGAAATACACACAAAGACCAGGGCAGGTGCTCAGAGATCGGGTTCATTTGCCAGGACAGTTCTGTTTTAACCACTTCACTACTCTCGGACCTCTGTGCTGATCGTAGCACATAACGAAGCCTGGGATTTTTCAAGGAGCCGAAAGCAACAAGGTGCCCAACTCCCATGGACTGTCACTGGAGTCTGGTTGCCTAACTCCTGTAGGTACCCTTGTCAGTCCCAAAGGATTCAGGCTCTAAGGGGAGAATTGGTACTTATTCAGCAGCCAGTTAAACCTCAGCCTCTCGCAAGTAGCACTGGGCTTCATGCAGGCATTGCCTCTGCTCAGTGCCGAATAGTGCTCCATGCAGGTCCCTCCCTCCAAGCAATGAGGCCCCTGGGCCAGTCCCACCGGTAGGAGAAGTCGGTGGAGTTAGCCTGGGGGTGGTTTTGTCCCCTTTGCTTTCCAGGTCCAGCCCTCAAACAGTTTTTCCACCACACCCGCCTCCACATGACATCAGTGGAAAGTCTGAGCCAGCAGCCACACGGAACTTTCAAACCCTCTGAAAGCAGGAAAATCTCTCATTTGCCTTTCCGCATCTTGTGGCGCAGACAGTGTGTTGGCATCTCGTCCGATCACAGAGCTGGTTACCCTCTCAGCACACAGGCTGGGCACCAAGCAAATGCCTCAGATTCACTGTGGGGCTCAATCACCTGCTAGAACCATTCATTCCCTCTGTCAGGAATGTGAGCCCATGTAGTGACAAACTCCTCCTGAGAAGGGCAGAGTCTTGCTCCTGGGGACTCAGCATCTCGCAGGATCCAACCCTGCACGTACTAGTTAGTCAGAGTAAAGCTCTTCTCTGGGCATGGCTGGGTCTTGCTGGCTGCTTTGAGCCAGCTCTGTGATCTGCCTATGCAGCAATCAGAAAACAAGGGTGCAGACCAGAAGGGGGCCATGCTGAGGAGAGAAGAGCTTGTAGGATATTTCAGCCCAGAGCAGAGTCTCACAGGCCAGCGCTGAGGCCTTAAAAATACCTACCCATAACAGAAGTACTGCTAGCCACTGACCTGTGCTGCTCACCTCAGATCGAGGGCTGGGAGAGCAAACAGGCCTGTGGTTCCCTGCTTGTGCAAACTAGCAGGGATGGGACAGCACTGTCCAATTTACACTCATCCTTTGAGTGAATAAATACTCCTGTGGCTCACTGTGCAGGCACAAGCGGTGGACATGGCTCAGGACTTGCCTGACAAGGCACGGTGAATGCTGGGCTGATTGTATGAACATTAGTGACTCTGGTCAGAGATTAGACTGTTTATATAACTCTGTAAACTGATTACAAATCTTGGTTCACACATATTTGCCTTGCCTTTGCTGATTAGTCAGCTCCAAAATCATGGTTCAATTACCAGTTTACAACTACCAGGGCCCGACTCTCCTCTGTCTTACACCAGGGCCAGAAAGGAGTCAATCGGCCTGATTCTGACCCAGTCACACTCTTCTCACACTGGAGTGTCTCCTCAGGCCAAAGTGGAGTAACACTGGGGTGAAGCTGGTACAACTGAGAGCAAGGCCCGCTGTGCAAACCTCATTCTCCTCACAGCGCTGGTGCTTTTGTGTAAGGATGGGGGATGGTTGCAAGATCTGTCTCAGCTGCTGGGTCAGACCTCGGTTCCTGCTAAGAACTTTGCACTGGTGCAGGGAACAAAGTGACCTGAAAGCTGCCCTAATAAGGTTGTAGAGAGTTTGCTTGGCACTGAGGAATCATGGACTGGCCAATTTTCCACCAGCCTTCCTGGGACCCCCTCATTCCTTTGCACATGGCGCTCCACTAAGCTTCACGTGCATTATGGTCCCTAGGGGCTAGTCCAAGCAGGTGGAAGTTACAGCAGCCCTTAGCACCCAGGGGCACTTTGATCCCAGGCTGGCGGCAGGACTGGGGGAGGCTGAGAGCTCCCTTTGCCTCCCCTCACTCAGTCATGCCAGACTCTGCAGTGGTGCAGCTGAGGACAGAGCCCCAAGGCTGTATCTGGGGCCTCTCACTGAGCCCAAGACTCATCTGCTTTTATCCCACCCAACTCCAGCAGAGCTTGGGGAGCCATTGGCCAGCCAATGGTGCCACCGGGGGAAGAGCCAGGGCCCCCAGGGATGGACAGGTGGATAAGGAGAGGATGACAGGACCATTGGAAGTTTACCTGGGCTGGGGGACCTGTGGCAGAATTGCCCTGCCCCTGCCCCGTGCCCATCATCCCCACCTAAAACAGCCTCGGAGGGAGGAGAGCTTAAGACTCCCATTGGGGTAGTGGGAGCTGTGAGTGCTCAGCACTACTCGGTGGGGGCGCTCAGTCCCCCAGGCTCCCTTGGAGTGCCCCAGCTGCTTACACGTGTCTCTTACGGAAGTTGGGCCCAGTCAGATGGGCAGCCTGTGATAAGAGTCAGCTGCCCCTAGGGCATAGGGGGTGTGATGCACTAGAGGCAGTCAGCCCAGATAGGCCCCACCCACTCCCACGCTGCCCAAGGAGTGTCCGGTCCAGCCGTGGCTCTCAGGCAGGGCCGTCCTTAGGCACAGGTAACATAGGCAGCTACGTAGGGCACCTGAAAATTTGGGGCACCACTGGGTCTTAGTGTCCACTCTCTTGTTTTCCTATCCCTGTTCTGACCCTTCCTGCAGGCTCCCACAGATGGCTGCTTTAGCCTGGTGAGTCTTCCTTTGAAGGAAATCTGGTAGTTAAAAGTGAAAAACCTCCAGCCTGCCAGACCTATTAGCACAACATTGAAACTGTTAAAGAGACATTCAAGGGGTAATAAAGCCATTTAACAGGCATTTGCCAACCCCAAGGTATATACTGACAGGTTTCTGAGTGGTAGTCCTGTTAATCTGTATGAGCAAAAACAAGGAAAAGTCCTTGTGGCACCTCAGAGACTAACAAATTATTTGGGCATAAGTTTTTGTGGGCTAGAACCCATTTCATCAGATGTCCACGAAAGCTTATGCCCAAATAAATTTTTATACTGTCAATTTCTAACTTTACTGACAAAAACAGTTGTGCATTAATGTAAATATTTACACAGAACATGTCAGTCTACAGGACCTTAGTTTAAAATTTGCTTTAAAAATATTTCATTAGTGAGCTGGTGAAGATTATAAAATCACATTTCTAAAAAATGCTTGCATAGAGTTTTAGATGCACAATCATCTTTAGCCTTAAATGCGTGGATCTTCAGACATACAGTTTTTTAAATAAATCCTTCAAAAGACCTCCCTTATCTAAAATACACATTTTAATTACTATAGTTAAAAAAAAAAGTGCTTCCAAGTCTTCCTGTCCTTTCTGTCCATCCCTTCACCACCTCTCCCCCCACTCCCCACTGAAGAGAGCCCTTAAAGGGACAACAGTCCTTCCCTTCCAGATAGCTGGACAAAGAGTTTCCCTTTCTTTACTTCTGACTATCCGATGAACTAGTTTTAAAAGAACCCTCCAGCAAAATCAGTACCTTAGTAAGACATAAAATCCTTGTTATACCTAAAATCTTTGGAAACATATTTTTTTAAAGTTGGTGAAATTTCATAACCATGTCTCTTGTTATGGAGATCACACAAAGTAAATTACTGTTCCCTTTTTCTAAAAGCAATGAACATTGTTATGAACACACTAAACCTCTCTGATTAATTTAAAATAATGTCTTTGTTTCAGTGAGTTAAATATGTAGTAATCTGGAATGCTGGCTTAAGGTTTGAGTACATTTAAAATATAAATTCAGCTTAGAAATACTGATTAAGAAAATGTAAAACAGAGAAGAGCTGCATCATGTATTCCATTATATGTAATGTTGTATTCAGCAGGACAGCTGACTCACCCTTACTACGAAGTTTTTGCAAATAAATCTCTGACAAACTTCAGAGCATATCAAAAAAACCGTGACTGACATTTTTTATTCCCAAATTTTTAATTAGGTACTTTCTTCATGTCCATTCTGCATGAGGGAAAGAGTATGGGAGTCTCTGCGGGGAACTGTGACTCTCCACCACCATGAAGCAGGCCGGGCATCTCATTATCCTTTGCTATCTCGTCCCTCCTCCCCCTCCCCCACCAGGCTGTGAGCTTGGGCTGCCATCCGGCATAGGGGCACCAGTTTAATAATACTGCTTAGGGCCCCATAAATCCTAAGGACGGCCCTGCTCTCAGGGATGCTTCTTGTTAGCTTAAACCCCAGCCAAGGCTGCTGTTCGCTCTTTGGGGTGGGCTGAACCACTTCCTCACAAATTCGCCTCCCTTCCCTTTCTCTCACCAAGCCATGAGCCCTTGAGGTTCCATTATGGAACCATAGAGGCACAGCCTCAGCATCGCGGTCAGCCAGACAGTCACTCTTCAAAGCATGGCTAGCAAGAGAGCTGCATCAGGGCTGATCACGGATCTGGGCAGGAAGCCAGGACTCCCTCCAGAGAAGCAGACTCCTATAGAAGTTGAAGTCACAAGGATCAATTGTGATAATCTCGTCTGAGCCCCTACCAAACACAGGGTATAGAACCCACCCAGGGAGTCCTGCAGCAAGCCCATACGTTGTGGTAGAGCTAGAGCAGATCTTGTCACTCGCTAGAATTATCCTCCGCTTCATTAATACTGCAGTTCAGTTGCTGTGATTATGTGGGCAGAATTTCCACCTGAGGGAGCACTTTGCAAATGACAGGGGTAGTTTCCATGTCTGCATGTTGTCCTCATGCCTGCTCTGCCTCCACTAGCACTGTTAGCTTCAAGAGACCAAAAATCACAAGTCAGACCCCAAACATCAGAAGATGTGTGTACAAAGCTTACACTGGGCTTTTGGTCTGTCTTTAGATGGTTGAGCTCCACCTGGCCATCCCCAGGGTATGGGTGACAATTAGTGTTGCCAATGCTCCCAAATGTATGGGGTTAGGTGACTTTGGCCCCCACTGCAGGAAATCACCCCACATCTGCCCAACACCTGCTCAGCAGTTAATCCTGCCCCCCATCAGTTCTGCTTCCCCACCTCAGCTCCCTGCCAAGTCCAGCCATTCAACCTCACCTCTGCTCCCCCTGGGGCTCTTCATTCACATCTCCCAGGCTGGTTGGGGTGGGGGGGCTGCAGCAGGCTCCACAAACTAGGTTCCCCTCATGGGGGACAGTTTCACTCACCCAGTGTATCGTAGCTGTCTCAGGAGGTCGTGGGCATGAAAGAAGAGACAATACTGCAGGTACCCATAGAGCTAACCACAAGGGGCCTTGGAGTACTAGGACAGAGACCTTGAACTGGACTCTGTTGGGTGGGAGCCAATGCAGAAAGCAGGGCACCGGGGTGATGCATTCACACTCAGTGACCCATGTTCAGCAGAAGGGCTGATCTGTTTTGTTCTAGTTGGACTGGAGCTAGTGGGGACATGGAATTTCTATCCTAAGGCATATTCTGCTATTTCAATGTTTGTTTTCATCCTGATACAGACAAACAAATTAAACAGCAACATTTTCCATGAAATGAAATCTCTCAAAAACGTTAAGAACATTTGGAAACAACAAAACAAACTATTTATCTGAACCAAAATACTTGGTTTCAAAATGGTGATTTCCAAATGAAACATTTCTGTTCATAATTTGTGTGTGTATGTGTGTGAGAGAGAGAATGGGTGTATCATGTGTGATCGGAACTGACATTTCCCATGGAATAATTCAACTTTGACAAAACTACATTCGCTGATGAAAATGTTTTCTCAGAAGATTTTTGACCAGCATGCATTGCAACTTCTTCAGGCTGTTTGGCTTCTTTCCTAGACTAACACGGCTGCTACTCTGAAACCTTTCCTAGATGTAAATAGCAAAGATCCAATGAGGAGTTCCCAAATGCTTGGCTCACCCTGGCCTGCTGGGCTGGGCTGGGCTGCAGGCTGGATGTGAATGGCACAACAGTTTCAGTTTCACTGAGCTGGAATTTTGTGGGTGTCCATAGCCAGGCCTGGATTAACAATCCTGTGGGCCTGGGGCTATTAGATTTTGTGGGACCCCTGGGGGTTTGGAGTGGGGGAATGGGTTCAGGGCTGGGGAAGGTGATTGAGGTTCAGGAGGGGGTGCAGTTCCAGCTAGGAGAGTGAGCTCTGGGGTGGGGCCAGGGATTAGGGTGCAGTAGGAGGTTCAGGGTGCAGGTTCTGGGTGGGTTTGGGTACAGGAAGGGGATCAGCGCTGGGACAGGGGGTTGGGGTGCAGGGTTTGCGAGGGAATTTGGATACAGGAGGGGGCTTTGGGCTGGGGTAGGGAGTGGGGGTTCAGGGATGCTGGTTCCAGCCAGGAGGCGCTTTCCTTGGGTGACTCCTGGTTGGCAGCGCAGGAGAGCTAAGGAAGGATCCCTTCCTGTCCTGGCTCCACACTGCTCTGCTCCACCTGGTGGCTGGCATGTCCGACCCCTAGGCAGAGGGGTCAGGCCACTCTGTGCGGTGCATGCTGCCTGTCCCTGCAGCTACCACTGGGCATGGTACCCAGCCATTGGGAGCTGCGGAGCCGGCACTGGGGGCGGGGGCAGGGGCAGTGCACAGAGATTTCATGAATGCCCCTCACATAGGGGCTGCAGAGACACATCAGCGAGCCAGCGCTTGTGGCTCCAGCCCCAAGGGAAGTGAGGCTCGGGGACCGGTGTCTGGCCCATGGCGTGGAGACTTGCCACAGGCCAGGTGAAAAGAATCAGTGAGCTGCATCCGACATGTGGGCCTGCGGGGTCCCCTTTGGGCTGTGGGCCTGGGCTGCAGCCCCTAAAGCCCCTGCATTAATCCAGCTCTGTGCATAGCAAGTGCAATTTATATGCTTGGGGGTGCAGGAAGGAAAGGGGGGGTGATGGGAAAGCAATTTACAGTAGTGTGTAAGGATATGGGCAGCCCCCCCTGAACCTCTCCTGTTAACTGCTTTTCCTGCTACCCAGCCCCCAGTTCATCCCTCATCATGTAAGTTACATCCAGTTTGCACACCCACCAAACCCAAATTGGTGCATGTTACACTACAGATTTACACCCACTCCTTGACACCCTACCCCCTATGTCTGGCTGATACCTCTATCTATGTCACTGATGAATATGACCCAGACAACTCCATGGGAGGCGCAGCTGCTTCCCTCAGGCCTGCATTGGCCCCCAATATGCTGAGTGCTGCAGACCAACCTACCCACCCTGTCAGTGCTGTGGGGCTGGTCTCTGGTCTCCTTGAGCCATGGGGTTACAGAAGTGTAAGTGCCACCCCCTAGTTTGAGGTTACACAACTCCTCAATCCACTCCACTTCTTTTGTTTTAAAAGTTTGAGTCTGGCTCACGGATTTCCAACCTGCTGCCAATCTGATCAGCAGCCACTTTCAGCACTTGTGGGCCCCACCCAGGACAAGGTGCAACCTGCTGCTTGTTTGCTTCTCTGCCTGGCTCACGTTTGGCAGAGTCCCTGGGTTAGCCAGGAGAAGCCAATAAAGGAAGAGGGACTGGGGAGGTAGGGTCAGAAACCCAATCAGAGGCTTCCCTGGTGAGGTGTTGGCTACCAAAGCCTGCCCTGCTGTCAAACAGGGGAACTGCTCCTTTATCTCAGCCTCTTAAATCACTTTGAGTCCACAGCCAATCCCAGGCACCTGTCCTGGCCCCCAGCTGAAATGGAGGACGGAGCCAGGAGCCCTGGGCTCTATTCTGTCCTCTGTCACGAACATGCAGGGTAGTGTGCCAACAGTCCTGTATTACAAGGAGCATCCCTTATTTATTTAAATAAAAAATTGCCTGTTCTGTATTAAATCTATATGCCTTTTTCCCATATTTCCACCAGGAGTGTAGTGCTGCTGGTACCTGAAATCCAGGATGGAGTAGCGCTCTAGCACTTCCCTTTGCAAAGTGCTGCTGGTTGACAACTGGACCCAGAGCACAGGATCGCAACACTGCTCAAATTTTGCCTGGCCGCTCCACCCCTCTGGTCCTGGCTGGAGCCGCATTGAATGGTGCCTCCCCCCACCATACAGGGCACAGCAGTGGAGCAGACACCAGCAACTTCAGCTTCCAGCTCAGCTTCCAGCGCCTGCATAGAACTTGCACAGGAGCTGCTGCAGCTGCCTGGCTCAGCACCTAAGAGCTGGAGAAAGATCCTCTAGAAAGATGGGGGAGGAGAAGGGACTCATCCCCAGAGACTCAGGTCAAGTCTAGGGACATCTGTGGTCTGTCCTGTATTTTGGAAATACAATGTTAGCAACCCTGTGACCTTGGGCAAGTCCCTTAGCCAAAACGATTAACAGTAGCTACTGGTGTGGGATGTCTCTAGCTTGGTGCCCAACTGAGGAATTATGGAGCATGGATTCCAGCAGGGCTGAGCCCCTGCAGCTCCAGAGAAAATCAGTGAGCTCAGCCCCTCTGAAAACCGGGCTCCAAAGGGCTCGAGTTGGACACCAAGAACTGAGACGCTCAAAAACATTGTCCTTCACCTCCCTGTGCTGTGGTTGGCTGTGAAATATGACAGTAACTTCCTGACAGGCACACTGTGAGCTTCATGCACTCATGTTTGGGAAGCATCTGGGAGCATGGGACAGAAGTCCCCTTGCAGACAGCATGTCACTGATGTGCACAGGAGGTCAGTGAGTTTAAGGCCAGATCATACAGTCTGACTTTCCATGTAACACAGGCCATTTTATCTCACCCAGCTACCTCTGTACAGAGCCCAGTAACTTGTGTCTGGCTAGAGCAGCAGTAACTCAGCTGCAGAGATCTGTGTTAATTACCCAAGCGTGGTTTGGTCCCACATGGTCTCCCAGCAGATTGCCTGGCCAGCCCTGTGGTGTCAACTATTGTTTCTGTCACAGTCACAGCTGCCATGGGAACTTGCAGTGTCAGCTGTGCCTCCTTGATGCTGCTTGCAATGGCATTGTCACCCTGGTGCCCTGGCCTGGGCTGGCCACTCTGTTGCTGGGCCAGATCCACCTGCTAATCCTTAGCCAGCCAGCTTTGCCCAGCACAGACCATAGGGCATCCCCAGCTCTTCCGCCCACAGGCAGGGGCGGCAGTTCCACTTCTGAGGCAGCTTTGAGGACTCGATCCCTCTCTCATGGATATCAGTGGAGTCAGTTTTCATGGATTTAAATGGGGCCTGGATTGGACCCTTGAAGAGGAATCACTGAGGGGAACACTGAAGGTCTATGATTTGATATAAAAGTTCCCCCAGTACAGTCCTAATGGCAGGTCTGGGGTACCACAATCCTAGTTGCTCACCACACTGCCTGCAGTACCTGGGAGAGCCTTCCCACCCCCACACCTCCCAGAACCCCCGCTCCATTAGGAAACACAGCTCAGAAGTCTGACTCCACATCCTGTAGCCTCCCCCTGACTTCCCACATCAGCACCTACTGCCTTCAGCTCTCCTCCCCATTTAGCATCCTTGCCTGCTCTCTCACCTGCCTTCACCTGGCTGCTGTGTGCGGGGTTGTGCGATCTGAGATTATGGGATACCTTGCATGCCCCACCGAAATTCCCTTTGGCACCCATGAAATAATTGATGGGGATCAGGACTGGGAGTCAGGACTCCTGGGTTCTATCCCCAGCTCTGTGCCCTTGTGCAGTCATTAGATTTCCCAAGATGCTGAGTCCCTTCCACCTCTATTGACTTCAATTGGAGTTCAGGGTGCTCAGTAAGTACCTCTGAACATCAAGCCTGTAATTATCCCCTGCCTCAGTTTCCCCACAGTCCCTGCTCATGTGCTGATGCTGAACCCCATTTGCAAAGCACCTGCAGATCTAGGGATGAGAAGTCTGAGTATGTTCAGGCTGGAAATGAAAAGAAGGTTCTAACATCAGAGGAGGGAAGTTCTGGAACAGCCTTCCAATAGGAGCCAGTCGGAGCAGGATTATTATAGTAACATGAATGTTCAGGAAGAGAAAGGGGGTGGGCTTCTCAGCTCAACTTTCTAACACAGTGAAAAAGCAACAGTGACTTTCACCCCTGTGGAGGTGCTCAGGGAAGCTAGAGCTGCTTCTGTGGAAGCAGGTAGAGGTCCTGGCAGCTACATCCCCTCTCTCTCTCTCTATGTCCTACTCGAATTCATAGATTTATATGATTCATAGACTCTAGGACTGGAAGGGATGTCGAGAGGTCATCGAGTCCAGTCCCCTGCCCTCATGGCAGGACCAAATACTGTCTAGACCATCCCTGATAGACATTTATCTAACCTACTCTTAAATATCTCCAGAGATGGAGATTCCACAACCTCCCTAGGCAATTTATTCCAGTGTTTAACTACCCTGACAGTTAGGAACTTTTTCCTAATGTCCAACCTAAATCTCCCTTGCTGCAGTTTAAGCCCATTGCTTCTTGTTCTATCATTAGAGGCTAAGGTGAACAAGTTTTCTCCCTCCTCCTGATGACACCCTTTTAGATACCTGAAAACTGCTATCATGTCCCCTCTCAGTCTTCTCTTTTCCAAACTAAACAAACCCAATTCTTTCAGCCTTCCTTCATAGGTCATGTTCTCAAGACCTTTAATCATTCTTGTTGCTCTTCTCTGGACCCTCTTCAATTTCTCCACATCTTTTCTTGCTTTGTAAATACCTTTACGTGTCCCCTCAGCTAAGGCTTCATTCTCCTCTGAGTCTATTTCTGTAGGGTAGCTCGCTATCCTGGCCTGTTTGGTCGATAAACAAACCCAGGACATCAACTACAGGGCGTATCCTTGCCTTATCGTAGTACTCATCATAGCTACAGCATTCGTTACTATTGCACTGCCCTGTGATTCACAGACCAGGAAAGAACCATCATGTTTTCCTTTCTCCCTGGGTTAGTCTGTGTGTTGCACACAAACTTCTCCTTTCATTGCATTGTTTGTTTCTGTTTGGGCATCAGGAATGGAATTAGGGAAGTTTGGTTTGGAAAAGGCAAGAATTCTGGAAATATTATCAAAGCTGCTAAAACGCTCAGCTGGATGAAATGGAATCTGTGCAGACAGGATTGTTAGAGGGGTGCCTCTGAGCCAGGGATATTACTGGATGGTTCTGATTACTGGCTGGCTGACCCATGCTTACTGGGGAAAGTTTTACAAAGAATGGTGTTGAAGCCAAACAGGAATCAATTGTTTATAAAAAGGGCCCGCAGTTTTACAAAGTGGTCAGTAATTCTGGCATCTTGAGACATCCTTGAACCAAATGTTATGCTGTGAATACATGGTGCCTCTAAAAACCAACCCCCAAAGTACAGAACACTTTCAGCCAGTGACAGTCATGGATCTTGAGCCCTGATTATTGGACCTCCTATTGATGTGCCTCTTCGGATTGTAGTTATGGTCAGTTAAGTGGCCGCGTGCAGTACAAGTGCTTCTTTGTACTCCCCATCTCTGCATCTGGTGTGGTCCCTGGGAGCACCCGCTGACTTTACCAACACAAACCTCATTTCCCTTTTCCTGGCATGACATAGCCCATGCAGGAGCCCAGCTCTGTCCTGCACCATTAGCAGGATTCCGAGATTCCAAGGCCAGAAGGGACCATAGTGATCACTAGACTGACCTCCTATCAATCCCAGCCCAGAGAATGGCCCCACAATAATTCCTGGAGCAGATCTTTCAGAAAAACATCAGGTCTTGATTTTAAAACTGTCAGTGGAGAAACCACCTCCACCCTTGGTGATTTGTTCTGATGGTTAATTACTCTCACTCAGACAGAATGGTTGTCACTGGAGTTCTGACTGCAGAATCTTTATTACTGGTGATGGTGGAGAAAGCAGAAAAAACCCAGCCTGGTTTTCAGATCCTAGGCATAGTTAGCAGCATTGGCCTTTGTGGCTTGAGAGCAGAACCTAGTTGATGCTACCTTTGGCAATCGCCTTGCACCAACCCCTGCTGCCTTCCATCCAAGGATCTCAAAGCATGCTGTCAACATAAACGAATGGAGGGTTCTCACCCTCAGGCTGCACTCCCAAGAAATGCTACTTGCCTCATTTCATAGACAAGGAAGTAGAGAGGCAGAGAAGCCAAATGACTCCCTTATGGTCACACTGCAAGTCCCTGGCATAGTCAGACCTTGAGTCCAGGTCTCCTGACTCGACTCTGCTGCACTACCCCCCAGACCATCTTTCCTTTGAGAGAGAGAGAGAGAGACAGGGCCGCCCAGAGGGGAGGGCAAGTGGGGCAATTTGCCCCGGGCCCTGCAGCCTGACCGGGCCCCGCGCTGGCCGGCTGTCTGTCTCCAGAAGCAGCTCTGCCAGCCTCTGCGTCTCTGGGAAGCAGCAACTGTTGCTGCTAGGCAACCAGAGACGCTGACTGCTCATGACCAGAGGCAGAGCCAGCCGTTGAGTGCAGGTCAGGAGGGGGCGGGGGGGAGAAAGCCGTACGCCTTTCTCCCGTCCCCTCCCCCCAGCAGTCACTCACCTGGGAGACAGTACCGAGCTTCTGGTGCGGTAGGAGACACTCACTCACCTGAAGAGCTGCTGGGACTTCCAACCGTGAGTGTTTGACCCTGTGATTCCCCCTAGGTTTGTAATATTGGGGTGGTGTTGTGGTTTTCAGGGTGTTGCTGTTTGAGGGTGAGTTTGTGCCTGCCTGGGTCTGTTTCAGAACTAAAGTTGGATCACGTAATGTAACCCAGGAAAAAAGCCCCCGGTCTGCAATATGGCATGGCAGGCTGAGACTTTTATCTCCCCCTATCTCCTGCAGAAGGGGAAACTGAGGCACGGCGTGATCTAATTCCCTTTCCAAATTATTTTGGAAAGGAAGGGGACTGGGGCTCCTATCCAAACCAGTTCCCTTTCCCATCAACTCTGTTTTCCCTGCTGCAAGACCGCTGTAGGGGGCTGAAAATTTCCATTAAACTATGGCTCCTTCATTTGCCCTGCAACAATAAAATAGACCAGCTTGCGTGGGGGCGGGGGGCAGTGGTCGCAAAACAGGGGTGAATTTAGCAGAGGGTTGAGGGGCTGTGATGAACTGGGACTGTTCTTAATGTTTGCTCTGAACACTGTGTTGGTGCCTCAGTGTCCCTATGCAGTTCTTAAGTATCTAGGTGGTGGATAAGGGTGTGTGATAATTGCTGCAGAGCAAAGGGCCAGTGCACCGACCTAAATGCCGGGCACTCTGTCTCCTAGCAACTGATGGCCTGGCTGGGCCCCTCTTTCTGCAAAGGTGCCAACTGTCTGAAGGTGTTGGAGACAAAGGGATCAGGTGACCTCCTGGCCCGGGAAAGGAGCTGAGCAGAGAGGAGGGGCTGGAGGGGGTTGTCAGTTCTGGAGCTGCCTGGGGATAAAGAGTAAAGTGCAGACCTAGGGTCTGGCTGGCTCACTGCCCCCCAAATGGACCCGGCCGAGGGGTCTGGTTCGCTGTATCTACAAGCTCTGTTTTAGACCCTGTTCCTGTCATCGAATAAACCTCTGTTTTACTGGCTAAGAGTCACATCTGACTGCAAAGTGGGGGTGCAGGACCCTGTGGCTTCCCAGGACCCCGCCTGGGTGGGCTCGCTGTGGGAAGCACACGGAGGGGCAGAGGATGCTGAAATGCTCCAAGGAGAGCCCCAGGAGGTGAAGACGTGTGAGCTTCTTGCCCTGAACAAGTCTGCTCCAAGGGAGAGGAGGCTCCCCAAAGTCCTGACTGGCTTAGTGGGGAGCAGTTCCAGAGCATCGCCCGGGGACTCCGTGACAGGGGTCCACTTGAAATCCCACCTGATGCAGCCACACAGAATCACTAGCAGTGCTGGGAGAGGCCAGGAGAGGGAAGCAGGTGGCCTGGGGGTAGGGGGCCATTGGCACTCTGTGGCTATTTGGGATGGATAGGGGTCCACAGGGGTTTGGGGGCTTACTAAAGACTTGGGTTCCAGTCTGCTGTCCCACCCCCTGCTGCCACACAGTCCGCCCCCCACCTGCAGCCAGCTCTGCAGACCACCCAGTGCCACAGAGTCCAGCCCCCTGCCAACCCCCTTTCCTTGCTCTAGCCAACTCCAGCCAAACATTACTGCTCCTCAGTCCTGGGCTCTGGGATGGACTAGGCTGGGTGGTGGGTTCAGTCTAGTCTCTCCAGCCTGCTGTTCTCACTGGGGTCCCCCCGTGCCCCCGCCCTGGACTGCACCCAGCACCCAGACTCCGTCCCACTCAGCCCCTAGGCAAAGCTCCTTGGTCTGGGGTCTGGCTCCCAGTCCCTCTCAAGGGTTGCAGCTGTCTGGAGGTGCTGCCTTCCACACCTTCCTCATTCACACCTCATTCATTCAATAGGGCAATTGATTACAAAGTGGAGGAAAGATCTCATTCCACTTCTAGCAATGAGACATTTTTCTTTTATTTTAATTATACTACCTACTTTGGGCCCACTATAACATATTACCAAGGTTCAATACAAAGTCATGTAAAAGTTATACAAAAGTGCATAATGCAGAGATTTACCTACAACTGCACTGATTGATTGCTGTGTGCAGTAATATAGTGGACCCCTGGGTCTTTGAATGAGGTTATATACTCGCTGGGGGGGGGTGCAACAGCGGCAAGTCGGGGGCGAGCGGGTGGGCAAGTGGCAGG
Source organism: Chelonoidis abingdonii (assembly GCF_003597395.2). Taxonomy (NCBI): domain Eukaryota; kingdom Metazoa; phylum Chordata; order Testudines; family Testudinidae; genus Chelonoidis; species Chelonoidis abingdonii. The sequence goes on from NC_133777.1 coordinate 44,111,212, forward strand.
TGGACAAAAGAGGCAAGCAGTGAGCCAGCAGGGGTTCTAGGGGCAGGCATAGAGGTTTCTGGCAGGGAGGGAGAAAGTGAAAGGAGGTGAGTTGTGGTGGGGGACTGACTAGGAGGGACGCAGCAAGTCAGTGGAGGACTAGGGCGTGAAGAGGGTGTGATGGTGGGGTCGAGTGGGGAGGGGGTGGGTCCTATTTTACTGCTCTGATCTGGCCACCCTATTTGTGCCCGGTTTCAGAGTAGCAGCCGGGTTAGTCTGTATCTGCAAAAAGAACAGGAGTACTTGTGGCACTTTAGAGACTAACAAATTTATTTCAACATAAGCTTTCATGGGCTACAGCCCACTTCTTTCGCATGCATAGAATGGAATATTTCTTTTGCCTATGTGTGCTGTTTCTCCCCCCCCCCCCAAACCTTCCTCTTTGGCCCACAGCTGGTTTCGACAGGGTGGCGCTGAGGAAGGAGGGTCTGTTTCTGCAAGGCGGGCGGCGCTGGGGGGCGGGGGCAGTGTTTCCACAGGGCCGGGCGGTGCTAGGGGGAATGAGGGGGCATATAATAAAATAAAGGCCTAAAACTTCCGGAAGCTTTATAGAGTGAGTTTTGTAAAATTATCTTTAAAAAGCAAGCTTTGAAAAATTAAGTTACAACATGTGGTCAATTAAAGCATTAATGAACCATATTATTATTTATTACTTTACTAAGGTACCAGAGGCCCCAAGCAAACTAAAAGACCTTGTGCTGGGTGCTGTAAAAACATAATTGACATGGTCTGTAAATGAGTCTCAACACTGGAAAAAGAACAAAACAAAAAATAAATCCAGTAAAGGATTGTCCAGTAAGCTCCTTTTAGGGCCTACAGGCAAGACCGAGGGTTCATGGTACCGCCTTACTTCAGGGTTCACACATAACCATTTTACTGGGGTTTCTTGTTCCTGAAATGTCTTGGAAGAAAAAGACAGATGGACTTGCCTGCAATGGCTTTCTCATACTAGTTAATAGTAACAATGGGTTTCAAGTTTATTTCTTTTGTTTACTACACCCTCTAAAGTGTGAACAGAATAGATTTACCATCTATTCTGCATTGTTGGGTTTTCTCTTACCACTGTCCAAATTACACAACCTTAAATAGTTCTGTCCCTATGATGAACTTACAGGAATATTGTTGCCCTATCTTTGAGCTTATTATGCTTACATTTATTTATCTTTACATGTATTATTTATTTATTATGCAATATATTATTTTCAAATAGGAGTTCTTTTTTAACAAAGGTGTAGAAGTTAGGTTGCCAGGGGCTAGTTAGGTAAGATGATGCCTTGATGTGGTGCAGGGATCTGGCAGTGAGAATGGTTGCTCCTCCTGCTTCCTCCTGGGAAGAGGAGAGATGAGGTCCTGCTTTCAGGATTAAAGAAGTCATGTTAAATTATACTTTTCCATTTCCTTTTTGACACAAGAACATTGAGATTTGTGGCTCAGTACTGCAGCTTACCTCTCGCTGTTGTAAAATGCGTAGAGTATTACAGTGGCCAGAGATCAGTATATGATTACATGGCATGCAAAATTATCTGGGGATATCAAGATGAGTTCAAGATACTTGCTTTTTATTCTTTCATTATATTTCCCATGTAATCTTTTTTAATGATTGATTTTTTTTTTAACAACAAAAGATGTTGAAGGGCAGGATAGCTGTTATGACAGTCCACCTTTGGGACTCTGGTTATTGGTTAATTATATATTTTGTAATTGTCTGTTTACCAATTGTAACATATTTCTGACTTACCAGATCCCTTCATTGGGGCCAGTAAGATCATGCAAAGTGTACTTAGGCACATTAAACTAGAACTGTCCAAGCACAATAGACATCACTGGTCCAATATCCAAATCTGAAGTCTGCATGATCTAAAACTAATCTGGCTGCTGAGACCATGGCTGAACCGACATGGCTTGATTCCAGTCATGAATTGCCAAACTAAAAGTTGTCCTGCACTCACTACATTCACTTTCCTGTACTCTCAGTATTTACTAGAAAGGAAATCCAAAAAGAATCCAGGGCTGTCCCAGTGAAGAGGGGTGGGGAAATCCTTTGCCTCTGTTTCTGAAATGGCCAAGAGAAAATGTGTCCACACAACCTGAAGCCTTCTATGTTTAGAGTGGTTCAGGGATTTCCCTACACACACCCCCTACACCCCACCAACATTTCCCCAAACACCCCTCCACCCAGTTTTGTGAATTAATTATGTGCAATGTTGCCAATTTAGTGATTGTTTGGAAATTTGAATTGAAATTGAGACATTAATACATACTTTAAAAGCATATAAAGTGTATGATAAAATACATGTATCTGAAAAAGTATAATAGATTGAAAAGTATGAACATAGACTAGCTTCCTTATACATCTTTGTTTTTATGACGATGCCAGTGCATTCATTTCGGTGACGTTGGCCAAGTTATGATTTGTAAGCAAAGTCTAAATGAGCTCTCCCTGACAGCAAGTGATGAGCTGGGGACTGGGGGAAAGGCTTCAGGACCAGATTTTATTTACATTCACACCTAATCTACCTAGGTATCCAGCAAACAGATCTGTGTTGCCCAAGTGATAGATTTTGGCTGGGGTTGGGTTACAAATCACTTGAATGCGGGGGTGAGGGAGGTGGGAATGAAATGTTGTTCTTATTTTACAAGTAAAAGGCAATAGAACTGTAATTAGCCTGTGCTGATTGAGAACATCAAGAGAGAGGGTGGGGACAGGTGTTTTGCTTGCTGGTCTGCCTGAGTCACAGGTACTATTTGACCTGCCCCTTTCCACTGTTTAAAGACAGAGCTGATTACACTCCATAGATAGTCTTTTGTTTTGTTAAATGACCACTGAAATCACTGATAATCACGTCTAAGTGGCAGGGCCGCCGAAAGGGGGGCAAGTGGGGCAATTTGCCCCAGGCCCCACAGGGGCCTCATGAGAATATAGTACTCTATAGTATTGCAACTTTTTTTATGGAAGGGGCCCCCGAAACTGCTTTGCCCCAGGCCCCCTGAATCCTCTGGGCGGCCCTGGAGAGAGAGACAGGGAACATATGGAATTACAAGGTGTCATCTCTACACCAACTAACCAACAGCTCTGAAGAGCTGCCCCTATTTGCACCCAGTGCTCTATGCCAGACACTCATGATAGAGTCACAGGATCAGCGTCTCCTGCCTGAGAACAAACAGCTCGGCTTCACCTCGGCTTCTCTGCAGCAAGAGAAGACAATGGTCTTCTTATGGTGTTCTCTTTTGTGCAAAGGCCACATTCTGCTCTTGGTTACCCCACTGTGAATCAGGAGTAACCCCAATGAAATCTGCAGGTCTCATTCTGAAGTGTTTGTACAGCTCCTAGCATGGTGCGGTCCTGGTCCATGACTAGGGCTCAAAGGTACTACAGTAATACAAATAAGAATTCTCCTCTCCTTTACATTGATGTAAATCAGGAATAACGCATTGGAGTCAATGGGGCAGATCCTCAGTTGCCAATTTAGGTCAGCTGGCTCAATGGTTCTAATCACATTCACTGAAGAGCAGCATGCTGGGAGCTAATGCAATAAGCAGTGTCACTGTAATTGGGTTGTTCTGGTAGGAGGCATAGGAGAAAGAAGACACCTTTATCTCAGAGAGGCCAGAGTGACAAGAGGCATGCTGACTCTTAATGAATCACTTCTATAAAAAGCACTAGATTGTGATTTCCCTTATACCAGTGTAAACCTGGAGTAGCTCCACTGACTGCACTGGGGTTACTCTGGATTTACATTGGTGAAGCTGAGATCAGACCTGCTGACAAGCACTGTTGGCCCCAAATCCAATTTAAGTGCTGTATTCCAACACCTTTGAATGGCAAATAATCATTTTCTCCATTGCTGAGGACACCAAAACACCACGCCGATGCTGGCTGCGCAGTGACAAGGACACACAGAGCCTGGAGCGCTGGGCAGGTTCCCAACAGCATCGGCCGTCAAGTTACACCACCAACAAGGAAGCAAAGGAAACGGCGCCATGTTGAAGTCTGCCCCATTAGAAAGGCGGGAAAAGGATGGGGCATGGGAAGCACCCATCTGTCCTTGTCTGAAATGACCCCTCTGTAGTCACAGTATATTGCTCCCCAGAGTCCTGGTGAACATGCTGAGCCAAATCCTTGGCTGGTGTGAATCAGTCCCATTGATTTCAGTGGAGCTGTGGCAGCTTACACCCACTGTTGATCTAGGCCCAGGAGTGCATCCAGAATGATGGTGACTGTTTTCAAGCTTGTGTCATGGCTGCCATTTTGGTCACCAGTCTGGGGATTGCACCAGGGATGTCCAGGGTTAAGAGCATTAGCTGCTGCAGCTTGAGCTAAAATCCCATTCCTGCCTCACTGGGGCTGCAACAACCTCATATCCTCTATGGATCAGGCACCGCAAGGCACCAGTAACACTCTCCACTCATACAGATTCGGCCCGGATTCCCCCTGCATCTTCCTTCACTGTTACACCCTGCGTCAACAGATGTCAAATGTTCCCCGATCAGTGCAGCCTTTTATACCCACTTTGCCCTTGTATAAACAACTCCATAAGGTGCTAGGCAGTGGAAGATCAGGCCCATTAACATGCACTGGGGATTTTTGATGATCACAAGATCGTTTTGGTCTGGGTAAGAGGATTTCAGCTTAGAAGAGTAAATCCCCAGCTGCCTCCTGCCAAACAGGTCACCGCCGTGGACAGCGTTAGCTTAACTGACTTCCAAGAGCTTGGCTTGGAGGGAGGCCAGAAGAATGAACAGAGCGTGCTAATTTCCACAAGCTGCAGGGGAGCAATGGGTATGGGCTCCCTTAGCACCATGGTGGTCAGTGTTTGTGCCATCCAGTGGAAGTGGAGCGTGTGAGATGGGGGCTTGAGTGAGTAAGAACCTGTTTGAAAAAGCAAACCACAAAGTACTCCAAATGCTGCAGCTACTGTATTATCAGCCCATCAGGGTGGGCTAATGGCCAGAGCTGAGGACTGGGAGCCAGGACTCTTGGATTCTAGCCTAGTAATGCCACTGATTTGCTGGGTGATCTTGGGCAAATTTGTCTTTGTGCCTTGCTTTCCCCATCTATAAGGTGGTAATGATACCTACTTCCCACCAGGGCTGAGGCCCAGCAGCTCTTTGAGATCCCCAGATGACAGGCCTTTAGCATGCTGATAATGATTTCAACTAACTTGGGTGTGGTTTCCTAGGAGTTTGACACAAATGATCAGAGGGCTTGAACTGTGTGACGTTTAAAGAGCTCAATCCACCTAGACTGGACTAGAGACAACAAAGCAGGGGACATGAGCACCCTCTACAAATAACCCCCAGCATGGGGAGTGATTGGTCTGGAACAAAGAAAAGGGACCAGCGAGGTCCCTTAGAGAGGAAGCCCAGAGCGTGTAACATTGATTCAAGCACCACATGTCCCCAGGGCCACCCGGGGTGGGGGCAAGTGGGGGCAATTTGTCCCAGGGGCCCTGCGGGCCTGGCCTGGCAGCAGTCCGGATCTTCAGTGGCATTTTGGTGGGGGGGGCCTTCAGTCACTCCAGGTCTTCGGTGACATTTCGGTGGTGGGGGGCCCTTCAGTGCTGCCAAAGACACGGAGCGACTGAAGGGCCCCCCGCCACCGAAGACCCGGACCGCCACCTGGTGAGTACAAGTGCCGCAGCTCCCCCACTTCGCCCCAGGCCCCCTAAATCCTCTGGGTGGCCCTGCATGTCCCAGCTGTTTGCAGCGCCTCTGCCATAATGCTCGGGATGGAGGGTGTAGCTCCCCCGGACTAGCCAATAAGACTTTTTGTGGAAGGGGAAAATGGGGCAATTTAATGGTGGGAAGGAGTGTCCCACATACCCACCTGGCCCCTCCCTGTGAGCACACCAGGGGCTCTCTGCTGTTTTACTCCTATACTGTCGGGGTGGAGAAGGAAACACAGTGAGCAACTGGATGGCCAGACCCTCCAGCTGAGTTGTGCTCAACACAAGATGGGGAGGAGGGGGAATAGGGAAGGGGCATTAAGCCACCTTTATGTTGCCCTAATCCTGGAGCTGGCCAGGCAGCAGGCCAGTCCCTGGTATACGTTAGAGCAGCCTGAAGGCTGCTTATTTTACACCCAGCTGCCTATAAGCCAAGGAGACATTCTAGCAACCAGGGATCACTGAGCGGGAGGAATACCCTAGCCATGCTCTTTGCCCCCAGCCACAGGCCCTGTGCCAAGGCTGTAGGGCAGGCGTCACTACAGCAGCCCTCACCCCCAAGACTGTCCTGCACTGGGAGAATCCTTCGGGACTAGTCACTTTGCATCACTGGATGGGGCCAAGCATGAGGCTCACTGTCCTGGATGAAGAAGTGGCTTAAAGAAGTGGGATCACACAGTCAGATCATAGATACAAGAGCTGGAAAATTAGCCAATGACATTAATAGGCAGCAGGCTTAATGCAAACAGGAGGAAGTAGTTTTTCACACAATGCACAACTTGCCTGTGGAAAGAACTGCCATGGGATGTTGTGATGGCCAAAAGAATCACTGGTTTAGAAAAGAAATGGATAAGTTCATGGAGAATAGGTCCATCAATGGTTATTAGCCAAGATGGTCAAGGATGCAATCACATGCTTAGGGTGACCCTAAACCTCTGACTATAAGCTGGGAGTGGATCACTCTATAATTATCCTGTTCTTTACACTCCCCCTGAAGCTCTGGAACAAGCCACTGTTGGGAGACAGGACCGTAGGCAAGACGGATAATGGTCTGACCCACTAGGGCAGCTCATCTGTTCTCAAAAGACCTGTGAGGTAGGTCATCTAGTCCATGCTCTAGGATCCAGGCAGATTGGTCTGCTATTTTAGTGCCAGGAAGAATTTCTTATTCCCAGTGTGCCTGTATGGGAGGTGGGTTAGATCGCTTTGCCATTAACAAAGCTCTTTGGGTTTTGTTCATTGTGAGAGCTGGATCTCAAGGCAAGCGAATAGGACACTGCTATATTCAAAGCATGGTCTTCATGTAAGGAAAGTGTCCAGCATGGCTTAGCAGGGAACTCAGTGGTGAGCTGAAGCAAAAGAAGGAAGCTTACAAAAAATGGAAGCTTGGACAGATGACTGGGGAGGCATATAAGATTATTGCTCGGGCCTGCAGGGATAGAATCAGAAAGGCCAAAGGGCAATTTGAGTTGAAACTAGCAAGGGATGTGAAGGATAATAGGAAGGGGTTTTACAAGTATGTAAGCAACAAGAAGAGGACTAGGGATGGTGTAGGTCCCTTACTCAATGAGGCAGGTATCCTAGTGGTGGAAGATATGGAAAAGGCTGAAGTACTCAATTCCTTCTTCACTTCAGTCTTTACGGGCAGGATCAACTCCCAGACTACTACACTGGGGAACGCAGAGAGGAGAGGAGGAGAGCAGCCCACTGTGATAGAGGGTCAGGTTAGGGACTACTTAAAGACGTTAGACGTGCACAAGTCTATGGGACCGGACGAACTGCATCCGAGGGTGCTGAGGGAGTTAGCTGATGTGACTGCAGAGCCGTTGACCATTATCTTTGAAAATTCATGGCGAACAGGAGAGGTCCCAGAGGACTGGAAGAAAGCAAATATAGTACCTATCTTTAAGAAAGGGAAAAAGGAAGATCCAGGGAACTACAGACCAATCAGTCTCACCTCAATCCCTGGAAAAATCATGGAGCAGGTGCTGAAGGAATCCATCCTGAAACACTTAGAGGAAAACAAGGTGATCAGAAGCAGTCAGCATGGATTCACCAAGGGTAAATCATGCCTGACCAACCTGATTGCTTTCTACGATGAGATGACTGGACTTGTGGATGGGGGCAAAGCTGTTGATGTTGTATACCTTGACTTTAGTAAGGCTTTTGACACGGTTTCCCACAGCATTCTCATCAGCAAACTAAGGAAGTATGGGTTGGAGGAATGGACTGTGAAGTGGATAGAAAACTGGTTGAATCAACGGGCTCAGCAGGTAGGCATCAATGGCACACTCTCTAGTTGGCAACCAGTAACAAGTGGTGTGCCCCAGGGGTCTGTCTTAGGGCCCGTTCTATTCAATGTCTTCATTAATGATCTTGATGATGGGATAGCTTGCACATTAAGTAAATTTGCAGATGACACCAAGTTGGGGGGAGTGGTGGACACGCTGGAGGGCAGGGATAGGATTCAGGGAGACTTAGACAAATTGGAGAAGTGGGCCACAAGAAACCTCATGAAGTTCAACAAGGACAAGTGCAAAGTCCTGCACTTAGGACAGAAAAACCCCATGCACTGCTACAGGCTGGGGACTGTTTGGCTAAGTAGCAGTGCTGAAGAAAAGGATCTTGGGGTTACGGTAGATGGAAAGTTGAACATGAGCCTACAGTGTGCTCTTGTAGCCAAAAAGGCTAATAGCATACTGGGCTGTATTAGTAGGAGTGTTGCCAGCAGATCGAGGGATGTGATTATTCCCCTCTATTCGGCACTGGTGAGGCCGCATCTGGAATATTGTGTCCAGTTTTGGGCGCCACACTACAAAAAGGACGTGGAACAATTGGAGAGAGTCCAGCGGAGGGCAACAAAAATGATTAGAGGACTGGAGCACATGACTTATGAAGAGAGACTGAAGGAACTGGGCTTATTTAGCCTGCAGAAGAGAAGACTAAGGGGGGATTTGATAGCAACCTTCAACTACTTGAAGGGATGCTCCAAGGAGGAGGGAGCTAGGCTGTTCTCAGTGGTGACGGAGGACAGAACAAGGAGCAATGGTTTGAAGTTGCAGTTGCGGAAGTCGAGGCTGGATATTAGAAAAAACTTTCTGACTAGGAGAGTGGTGAAGTATTGGAATGGGTTACCTAGGGAGGTGGTAGAATCTCCATCTTTAGAGATATTTAAGGTCCGGCTAGACCGCACCCTGGCTGGGATTATTTAGGGAAAGTGGTCCTGCCTTTAGCAGGGGGTTGGACTAGATGACCTCATGAGGTCCCTTCCAACCTTTTGATTCTATGATTCTATGAATGTCAGAGCCAGGGCCGGCTTTAGCCATTTCGCCGCCCCAAGCACGGCAGCACGCCGCAGAGGGGCGCTCTGCCGCTCGCCGGTCCCCTGGCTCCGGTAGCCCTCCCTTAGGCTTCCCTGCGGGGGTCCAGTGTTCCCGCGGCTCCGGTGGACCTCCCACAGGCGTGCCTGTGGATACTCCACTGGAGCTGTGGGACCAGCGGACCCTCCACAGGAACACCTGCGGGAGGTCCACGGGAGCTGCCTTCCGCCCTCCGGGCAACTGGCAGAGCGCCCCCCGCGGCATGCCGCCCCAAGCATGTGCTTGGTACGCTGTGGCCTGGAGCTGGCCCTGGTCAAAGCACCACTATCACGCTGCCCCTGCATGATATATAGTCCATGTCCAGGGAAAAACTGAGTCAATCTAACCAATGGGACTTAGAGCATTCAGCTCAGGACCGGCTCCAGGCACCAGCCGAGCAAACTGGTGCTTGGGGCAGCAGATTCCAAGGGGCGGCATTCCGCCCAATCCTTTGGGGTTCTTTTGCGCTTCGCTGCTTCCGCCGCCCCGCAAGTTTTTTCTTTTTGGTTTGCTGCTCCTGCTGCCCTGTAGAGGGCGGCGGTGCGGAGGAGGGGAGCTGCTGGGAGCGGTGCCAGGTCTGCAGCAAGCCCGCAAGCCAGCCTGTGTCCTTCCCTACCCGCCCACCGGAGCAGCGCGGAGCCCTCCCGGGAGGCGGCGAGGTGGGAGGGGCAGCATGGCAAGCGCCCTGCGTAAGGAAGCCCTGGAGCCCCCTTTTCTTTCCCCCGCCAGCTAGCTGGGGTGTGCACTTCGCTGCCCGGGGTCTGCAGGGTTGGGAGTCCTCTTGCACCCGCGCTCCCGTCGCCCCGCACGTGTTTTTTTGTTTGTTTTTTACTTCCTTTCGCTGCTCTGGCCGCAGGTTCCCCCCTTCGCTACTCTGGCCGGCCAGTTTGTTTCACGCCCCACCCCATTGTTGCTCCGACCGGCCGGCAGGTTTCATCCCCCCACTCCCTTTGCTGCTCCAGCTGGCGGGTTTGTTTTGCCCCCTCCCCGCTTCGTTGCTCCAACCGGCTGGCAGTTTTCCTGCCCCCACTTTGCTGTTTCGGACGGCTGGCAGGTTTGTTCCCCCGCCCCTTCGCCTCCGGCCCAGCGGCAGGTTTGTTCCCCCACCTTTGCTGCTCGGGCACCCGTGCAGGGTTTTTTTTTTGTTTGTTTGGTTTTGGTGGTTTTTTTTTTTTTTTTTTGGTGCTTGGGGTGGCAAAAAAGCCAGAGCCGGCCCTGATTCAGCTCTGGCACTGTCTGCTTTTCCATTTGCATCCCGGTGCTCAGCGTGAAGCCTATATGCTGACAGGTACATGGTACTATCGGTGGAATTCAGGCTGCAGGGCAGGAAATTCCCCACATCACAAGAGGAAATGTAAGGCTCCTGAACTGTGTTTTGGATCAGCGTCACCCAAGTTTTATTAACTAGATAAGTTTTATTCGAGACATTCAGGTCCCAGAGCAGAGGCACCAAGGACCACAAAGCTATGGAACAGAATTTGACTGCAGCAAAGCATGATCTGCTTTTCATAAAGCAATGGTTAGTTAATAATTAACAGGACTCAGGAGAGAGCTGAGATATCACATCTGTCACCAGCTGCAAGAGATCGGTTGCTAGCTGGGTCACTGCTATCCCCATGTTACCCATTCATCTCCTGGAGAACTGAGAACGTAGCTACAAACTTAGAATGAGACACAGGTGGCCTAAGAGCCAGGGGTGGAATGCCAGCTATTAGTATTGTTTGTGCAGAAGCCACTTGAACATCTGCATGCGGCTGTTATTGCAAACAACACATCACAATGAAAGAGGGGACTAGGTTTTGTCTGACTAGCTGAATGTGATGCTGCATTTAGACCATTATGCTGAGAGGGCTTGGAGAATCAAATGCGAATTACACTTAACAAGGTTCAGGCCTGAGTCCATTTTGGTTCTGAGGATTGTCACAACCCTGCTATCTATAACTTTCTTTTCAGGTACAGCTCAGAGGTATTGGCGCCTGTGCTAGTGTGAATACAACTTGACAGAGCCTCACATTTAAAAAAAGCAGCTCTGCCTCCTTGCCCCTTCCCTCAAGCCTGTTCTCTCACCTCCACTAGGTTGTTGCATTGGTGCTAATTAAAGAGCATGTGTAAATAGCCTTCTGTGTGCGCCTCTCAATCTCTCTCTTGTTCCTCTGGAACTCAGACCGTTAGCAGGCTTAGTGGGGTGATTTCCCAAAGTACACAGTGGCTTGTACTTCTCACTAAAGCTGTGACCAGCTCAGTGCAGATGGTCTGGAATGTCTGGTAAAGCTGTTCAGCCACACACTCTCACCCTCTGTGCTGGTCTGAACCACACACATTCTGCACATGGCTGGCTAACAGACAGCGTGCAAAGTCTATTCATCAGCAGCACAGACAGACTCCACCAGGGTTTAGAGAGATCTCCGAAAAGAGCCAGGTTTCTCACTAAAAGCCCTGGGCTTTGGCCATAGCTGGGATGGGAAGACAGTACCTCAGTTTTGGAATTCTATAGACAAACTCTCACGGCAATTGCCATGCTAGTCAGGTATTTCACAAAGCAACAATCCGTAAAAGGCTTAGTTAGAAAGATCTAGACAGATGTACTGGGGAGACAGAGTGAATGAGCTGAGCTCTGAAGGACTTACTGTGAGAGACTAAAGAGGACTCAAAATATTTAGATCATCAGTGGCTCTCAACTTTTCCAGACTACTGTACCCCTTTCAGGAGTCAGATTTGCCTTGCATACCCCCAAGTTTCACTTAAGTTAAAAACTACTTGCTTACAAAATCAGACATAAAAATGCAAGTGTCACAGCACACTGTTACTGAAATATTGCTTTCCAGTGTTTACGAGATAATTATAAATCAATTGAAATATTTACATTTGTGTTCAGTACATAGAGTAGAATAAACAAGTCATATGAAATTTTCATTTGAACTAACTTTGCTAGTGCTTTTTATGTTGCCTGTTGTAAAACTAGGCAAATATCTAGATGAACTGATGTACCCCTGGTAGATTTCTGTGTACCCCCAGGGGTGTGCGTACCCCTGCTTGAGAACCACTGATCCAAGAGAAGGGTAATAGGTGATTTGATATCAGCTTATAAGTCCCTACATGGAGAAGCCATTTCTGTCAGTCTACTACAGACTCTTTAAACTAGCAGAAGAAGGCATGAGATCCAGTGGTTGGAAGATGAAGCTAGACAAATTCAGCTTAGAAATAAAGACTACAAAAATGGTGAGGATAGTTCACCATTGGAACAACCAAGCTAGGGATAAGATGGATTCTCCATCACTTGAAGTGTTTTAGAAAGCTATCCATCTAATCTTAAAGACCTGCTCTAGCTCAACTGGAAGTGATGGGCTGGATGCAGGAAGCAGTAGGGAATTAGCCTGTGTTATACAGGTCAGAGTAGGTGATCATACAGTCCCTTCTGGCTTTGGAATGTATGAACCTGACCCTCTGAAAAGCTCTGGCTCAGCTGGGGCTGCTGAAGCCTGAAAGACATGATTTTATGGTGAGCTACTCTGGATAGCCTTTTCCCTTCTCTCTCCCCAAGGCCCTGTGGAGACCTGTCCCTCCTGGTTTTTAGGGCTCTGACTTACTGTCCCCTATGAACGAATGAGATTTTTTTTGGTTTATTGCTGCATCTAACCTGAGGGGGAAACAAATGAGAACAACCTACTCCTCTCGTCTCAATGGCTTTAAATGCAGTTGCTGGAGCTTTAAGGGAAGAGAACTTTTTGCTCCATGTGCTCGTCAGGCTTCTAATCCCCCCATTTCACAGAAGCAAATAACTATGGGTGTAAGCTCTGCGTGTTTAGCAGCGATCCATCCCTTTACTGCCTTCCTTCCCTCTGACACCCCCACCCACTCAGCTCAGGCTGATTTTCTCCTCTATTCTTTGTAAGGGAAAAAAGTAATTTTTTGAGTGAAAGTTGGACAGGCAGCTGCAATGCCCCCTCCTTTTCAGCAGGGCTAGGGGTGCTCTAACAGGCCTCATCTACACTGGGGTGGGGATGGGATTGATCTAAGATATGCATCTTCAGCTACGAGAACAGCATAGCTCAAGTCAACGTATCTTAGATTGACTTAGAATCACTTACTTCGCATCCTCATGCAGGGCTGGTGCAAGGATGTTTCGCGCCCTAGGCGAAACTTCCACCTTGCGCCCTCCCCTGTCCCTGAGGCCCCGTCCTGAGGTGCTCCCCCTGCAGCAGCACCTCACCCTCCGCCCTGAGGCACCCACCTCGCTCCTGCTCACCCCTGCTCCGCCTACTTCCCCGAACACACTATTGCTGCTTCACTTCTCCCGCCTCTCAGGCTTGTGGCACCAATCAGCTTAGGTGCCGCAAGCCTGGGAGGTGGGAGAAGTGAAGCAACCACGGCATGCTCAGGGAGGAGGCGGGGCAGGGGTAAGCTGGGGCAGGGAGTTCCCCTGCGTGCTGCCCCCACCACCTTACTTGCTGCAGGGTGCCCTCCCTGCGCTCCCCTGCCCCAGCTCCCTCCGCCTAAATGCCGGTGGCGACCGGTGCAGCCGAAGATCCGGCCGCCGTGGTCACTGCCAAAGAAAATGCCACCCCCCAAATCCTACCGCCCTAGGTGACCATCTAGGTCGCCTAAATCGTTGCACCAGCCCTGTCCTCACGGCGTCGGATCGACGGCCTCCACTCCCCTGTCGAATTTGCTTCTGCCTCTCACCGAGCTGGAGTTCAGCAGTTGACAGGAGAATGATTGCCACCCACTGATCCGGTGGGTAGTGTAGATCTACCCACAATGTGAGCTACCCCTATCCCCCAAATAGCCATGCTCCAGAGGTACTAGATGCTGGGAATGGGCAACAAGGGATGGATCACTTGATGATTACTTGTTCTGTTCATTCCCTCTGGGGGACCTGGCATTGGCCAGTCAGAAGGCAGGATACTGGGCTAGAGGGATGTCTGGTTTGACCCACTATGGCTATTCTTATGATCAACTCTCTGCCTAAGTAGTTAAGCTCGGTCTTATTATTGTGTCTGCCAGCAGGACTATGACCTGTGTGCTGCAGACTCCTAAAGCCAAACACCACACACTTTTTGTACCTCTGTAAATACATTGGTTAGAGGTGTGATTTTTAGTGATAGTTATGATACAATCACTAAAATGCACAGTTATAAAGGTGCTATCTAGCAGTACAGCTTATCCCTTTTCAAGAATAAATGTATGAGTAGACAAGACCCAGTAAATTAATCTGGACCTCATCAACATCAAACTCATTTCATTTAGCTTAGCAAATAGCTGGCAGATGGTCCTAACTTCCTGTCTCTGGGGAACTGGACTAAAAATTTAGTCTCTCTTTTTAAATCGAAAGTTGAAGACTTTGCTTTTTGTACATTAGATTAAAAACCACACGTACTTAAAGGCTGACTTAGTGTAAAGGCCATGGCACATGGATTGGCACTGTATGAATTAATACATTTGCATTACCAAAAATACAGAAATAGTAATAAAAAGCAGAAGGATGCTAAATCTGGGACAAATTCAAGTCTGTCTCCAGTCTGACTTGATATCAGTGAAAGCTCCCCCCCTGCTGGGACAATTCAGAAGGGCATGCTTCCATTTATTTTGAAGAGCCAAAAAGCAGACAGTAAAAACAAATTTGAGGCTTGACATTTCAGCTAGTTTGGGCCCCAGAATAGACCATCCTTTATATTGTTAAAACATGATCTAAAATTAGACCATCCTAATCAATTCACCATAGGCACCCGAGGGTCTGTGAACTATAGATCCAGTGTTTCCACATTTTAACTCCTACTACTGAATCTATTATTTTACAGCCAGTCTTCCACTGTGCTCTCAAGATAAGCAGGGTCAAACCTATTCAGTGTTTGGATGGGAGACATTCAAGGAATGGGCAGGAACATTCTAAGAGGTGACACTCTTCCCTGTCACTTCTGAACCACTGTCCAAGAATGGGGCCAGGGACATGAAATATGAGGGGGGTCCCACTGTCAGCCACGCTGTTCCCATAGCCCTGTTCACACTGCAGCAGTGGTAAGCCCAAACATTGCCCATGTAGCTATATTGTGGATACTGCCTCACTGGTACATACCGCACTCTGCATATATATGTACACACACGCTATGTGTAAAAGGAGCCCATGAGGATGAAAGGCACTTTGTAAATAAACTTCGTAAAAAAAATTCCCCTAATGGCCACCATTTGCAATTGCTCTCTGCTGCATAGTACTAGTCTTGCTAGCAGAAAAAATAGAAGTGTTACTTGCACAGCTATAAGAATCAAAGGTGTTGCAACCTGAAAGGAAAAGAGAGCCAGGTTAGACTAATATTCCATTAAAAGCCACAGCTGAAGCCTGGAGGAAAAATCAGTTACTTACCTTTCTGTAACTGTTGTTCTTTAAGATGTGTTGCTCATAATCAATTGCTACAGAAAGCAGTACTGGCCAGGTTCTAAGAGGATGCTAAGAATGGACTTACTGGACCGCTGGGGAAGAGGAGCAGCTTGATGGCCCTGGGTGTGTGTGGGGGAGTGATGTCTTTCTTCAAAAGTCTCAGAATAGATATGGACAAGCATAGCTACAGCGCGCACTTCCTACATGCAGTGAATGCACTCTAGCTTGACACAGAGTGCCTAGTCAGGGGGAAGACTGTTCAGCCTTCACACCCACTCACTCCTCAGCCCTGATGAGATGGTCAATCATACTGGAGACATCTGCTCCCTACCAACCAAGACCACCCACTCTTTCACATAGGTCATTTCATGCTAATAACCTCACTCGTCAGCAGAGCTAGACTCAAAGTAGTGATCTAGAGGTATTTTCAATCATCCATCAGCAGTCTTCTGAACCCTCCAGTTGCTTTTGAGGACTCTTCTACCCCCACCCCTTCAGCCAATCAGTACAGCATACACAAGTATTGTTCTGCACGTAGTCCACTATTTGCTGTGTGAGCTGTAGAGTAGTGTTTAACTGAGAGGCAAGGCACATAGTTCAGGGAAGGATGTCAAATGTCTACACCACAATTAAACAGCCCTGAAACCCAAGTCAGCTGACCCAGGCCAGCCTCAGGTGTCTTAACCGCAAAGTAGACATACCCCAACTTCCCAGAGTTAGTGAGCTAGTCTTTAGTGATGACCCCTTCCCAAAGGAACATGGATATAGGTTATCCACTGGTCATTTTTCTAACAGCAGAGAAGGATGCTCTGAACCTGTTTCACTTTAAGAAATGCCTTGGCCAGTACTGTTAAGTTTCTTCAGAGATGAAGCGTGCTGTAGCACAGCAAGTTTCTCTGGGTCCAAATTCCTGCTAAGCTGCGCACCTCCCCCTCCAGACCCGTGCTGCTGGGAGAAAGTGGGGGGGAGGGAGGGGGAGAGTCCTTTCTCTCTGCTTTCCACCCCCAGCCAGAGCCCTCACCCCCACCCTCTGCCCAGCCCTGAGACCCCTCCTGCACCCCCACCCCCTCATCCCCAGCTGAAACCCTCACCCCCCATATCCCAACCCTCTGCCCTCTTGCACCCCAAAACCCTCATCCCTGGCCTTACCCCCAAGCCTGCACCCCCACCTGGAGCTTTCACCCCCAGCCAGAGCCCTCACACTTAGCATTGCTGGAGGGAATGCAAGATGTAGGAATAGGCCTCAAGATCAGAGTTCCGGCCCAATAAGGGAAAGAAGGGCCTAGACACAAAACTTGCTAGACATGGGCTCCAGCTTGACTAGGCGATTCTAAGGGACAGACTCTGAGGCAAACAGCCTGCCTCTTCGCCATTTAGCAGGCAGTGGGTTTCAAACAAGGACACCTTTCAGATATGAAAAGAAGAGGTGACTATGCCTTGCCCCAAGGAACTTCATACCAAAACAGCTATGCCAGCTAGTGGTTTGTGAAACATTTCACTGAAGTAGTTTTGCACATCTACAGTTAATCGCCTTAATCCAGAACCTTGCAACCCAAAGGCAGTTGGTTCACCCTCACCTCTTCCCACACTTGGAAACCATTAAGGAGTGGAATGCTTCCAAGTTCAAGGAAGGCATTCTTTTGATTAGCCTAGGCCAAGTAGGAGCTGGCACTAGCCCGCTTTCAGGAGAGCTCTTCCCTCTTATGGTGGCCAGCTGTATTAATTCCATCCTGCCATATGTACATAAGTTGTAAGAAAGGTCCTTGATGTCTGATTAAGGTCCTGAACACCTACTACGCCCCTTGCCTTATTTATCTGTAGGTGCTTAAGCCCTCTCCACATGAGTTTGCTCTCCATATTTTTTTTATTTTATATATATATATTTTGCTTGTATTAAGTCACAGGTACAAAATATTTGCCCAGAGAAGAGTAATCAAAGTTCACAGATTAAAGCTGGGGTGGGGAGGAAAGGGGGATTTAAGGGAAGCAGCTTCATGTCCATTTCCAAGAATAAATTAGTAGTGTAGATCAGTGGCTCTGAACCTTTTCAGACTACTTTACCCCTTTCAGGAATCTGATTTGTCTTGCGTACCCCCAAAGTTTCACCTCTATTAAACTACTTGCTTACAAAATTAGACACAAACACAGAAGTGTCACATCACATTATTACTGAATAAGTGCTCACTTTCTCATTTTTACCATATAATTTAAAATAAATCAATTGGAATACAAATATTGTAATTACATTTCAGTGCATAGTATATAGATCAGTATAAACAAGTCACTGCATGAAATTTTAGTTTGAACTGACTTCGCTACTGCTTTTTTATGTAGCCGGTTGTAAAACACTAGGCAAGTATCTAGAGGAGTTGATGTGCCCTTCGAAGACTTGTGTACCCCTGGCTGAGAACCACTTGTGTAGAGAATATTTAGCCATGTTTTCCCTGCAAGGCTTCTAAGATTTGGTGTCTTTTTCCATGCTCCCCTTCTCCCTCAAACACATTTAGCCCTGGCAAATCAAGCGTGACTTGAGTAGCAGCAGGTTTGGGTTTTGTATCAAATGATGCTTCTGAACAATGAAACAGAAGTCTAGATTACTAGATACCAATTGCTACATTCTGATGTACTATTTTTAAGATTTAGCAGCCCTTGTTTTGTTAGGACAGAGCAGCAGAAGCCCACAGAACAAGACTCATTCCCATATCAAGACATGAGACACTTGGCAGACTCACACTAGAAAGTTTTAGAAACAGGAGTTAAGAATAGCCACATGTGTAGTATCCAGCTGCACTGTGAAGCAAATTGGTGGGTAGAAGACAGCTGCTTTGCTCTAGTTACCACATTGGATTAGGAAGTGACATAGCTGGTAAGTGAAGTAAGAAAGTGATCTTTATGTCTGCACAAGAGACAGGTATGTCTGAAGTTGCAATAAATTTGGCACATCCGAGGGCTCTACAATCTAGCTGCAAACCAACTACAGTATTGAGGATTCCTTCCACAACTAAGGATAAAATAGCTTTCAACTAATATGGAAAATAGATTTTTCTTCCTTTAGTGTTCAGACATTGTTTGTAAGCACTGACATGTTTCAGTTGGTTGGCTTAGTCACCTTTTCTTCACAAAGGACTCTCACCTTGCCAATGGAAAAACCAAGCAAGAACAGAACTCTGATGGGTGCTTCAGCTTTTCTTTATTAATGTACATAGTTCTGCTCTACAACCCAATACACCTGTTACAGTAAATAACTTGTCCAGATTTACAACACAGAATGCTCTCAGGAAACATGACTACTTAACTCAGACAGATACGCAATACTGCAGTAGGAGCACAAGGAGCTCTCAGCTTACCCTCAGCAGCACAGGAAGTGGAAATGCAGCACTCAACTCTTTAAGAGCAAAACCCCTGTTTTATCCTTGTTCTATTTCCCCCTGCTGCCCATAAATGACAAACTAAGTGACTTAGAAGGAACCCAGGCCTGAACTGCATCTTAGACTTTGGTCTGTGCTGGAGGTTTCAATCATCGTTTTCCAGGTATACTGGAACACTGGAGTCGTTCTCTCCATTTGCACTGGGAGGGGAATACACAGTAGCATGTCTCATGGAAGTTCCTATTTTAGGACTTAAAGGGTTAAGCACATCTTAATCTTTCATCAACATTCACTGGTGTTAGATACCTAATGTATCTGTAGTGGAATTTAAATTATGGAGTGCAGCGAGCCACTGTAAATCTGGAGGGGGAGACAAGAAGACTAGTTTACATACTGCAAGTGTGGCTACATAGACCCATGACTTAATCAACTACAGCTCCTAAACTGGAGTGCACTGGTGACAGTACAAGTTTGCAGAGTGGGAGTAATTAGGACGACATGGCAGAGAAGGGAGGCATTAAATGAAGCTGTTGATTATCTGAGCTTACAGGGTACAGAACTGTACTCTGCCTGTTGCAGAGAGTGCTAACACTGGAACTCAGATGATAACCTTGTTATTGCCTCCTTCCCCTGCACTCCTGAGAAAGGTGCAGGGAAAGGCACAGTATTCACCCTTAAGGTAGTATCCAGTTTACAAAGAGGGGGATGAGCAGCACAAGTTCAGTCACCATGCAGGAATTTCATACACCAAATTCCAACTACTTCAGAGCAGAATCACCTTAGGGAAAAAAGGTCATTTACTTTTCAAAAACTAAAACATTTCAAGTATTCTTTTAGAGTGACTCAAAGGTGGTCCTTCCCCCACTGCTGCATTTGGTGGTGTTTAGTAACCTAAATCCACTCTATACACGGATAACACTGCAAGCGATTGCCAGCCTAATGCAAGGGGGTAGAGCAGAGGAGAAGAAAGTGGGGGAGAGGGAAGGTGTTGCTGGGGAGAGTTTGAGAGTTGGTGTTCATGGAACTGGCACCACACGCATGGTGTTGGTGTAGCCGGACCCAGGGCGCCATCCTGTAAGTACAATGACAAGATCACCAGTCTTGAAGAAGCCACGTGCTTTGCCTGGAAGAGAAAGATTTGTGAATATCTGCAAACCAAGTTCATGCCAACAGTTCTATTAGATGACAGAATGTCCAGCAGACTCAGTATCACTAGGGTTTAGGATGTCTTCCACAAGTCAGCATCCAGAGACAAGGAATACCACTGCTTTTTTGTAAGTCCAAATGTAATAGAGGGGGCTACCAGGACAACCACATGGATTTAGTATCTCTCTTGGATCTCATTTAGCCCTAGTAGGTGTTCTTACAGTCCAAGGGCTTCACCTAGTTCTTGTTTACATACCCCCTCATGCCACAAGATGGCATCATTACACTAGGCCGAGGGACTCAGGTTTCCCTCAGCTGTCCTAGCAATAAGAGGACTTCAGCAATCATGGTTTGATCTACCCTGAAAGAGACAGGACACCTCATCTCTGTCCTACACCATTTGTTCTGTCTTGAGACCTTAAACTCAGCTACAGGTGCTGCCACTAGACAAAATTCCATTTCATACAGCCCATTTTGAACTTTGGTGTTGGACCTTTGTCAGTTAATGCAAAGTGCACTGTAACAGTGAGAGGAGCTACCCTTTACTTCAGCCCTAGGTGTTTTATTTGCCTTTTTAAAAAAAAAACAAAAACACAAAAGGTGGCCTCTCAGACAGACCAATAAGCATTTGTCTGCACAGTCTTCCATTAGAGCTATTAAAAATCAAGGTTTGTTGTGAAGAGGGAGCAGTTTTTAATACTAAATTATCAGTTTGAGTACCAAATCTGGCTAAGGAGGTGTGATTGCAGGCGGCCCATTCATTTGTCACAAGCAGTATTTCTTCTCATTAAACAGCCTTAAGGCTCTGCCAGAAGGCAAAAGATGCTCCAAACTAGAGGTTTTTTGAAGGGGTGGTTCTTCCATAAGCTATAAGTTACTTGACCAGAGTAAAGAAAGCAACATAACTCACCAACATTTATGCCCAGGTTAACTCTAAGATCCACATCCTCAGCCCATGCATCATGGGTGGGTTCTTTGCACAACACAGGGAAAATGCCACGGTACAGATGGGCCTGGCGTGCTGTCTGTCCATTACGAGTCACAGCAATGATGGGAGCACGTGGGCGGAACCTGGACACCAGGTGAGCAGATCTAATAGGAGGGAGAACAAAATGGAAGGTAGGATTAACCTCCAAAAGCATCCCATATATGGCAGCCTAACAAAAGCTTGAGAAACTTCAATTATTCACAGCAAGTATAGTGTACAGAAGACAAGATCAGAGAGATGATCATGGCTCCTATAAATAGGAGCTAGTCTCCACTTATGTGGAGATGAGTGGCATGGAGACAGCTAATGGTAACCACTTCTCAGGTATTTTGCAGATTGGCCAGGAAGACTACTTGCAATAAAAATCCATGCAAGAGTGTCAAGGTTTCATCAAATTTAGTTTGAAGGCCAGGCTGGTCCTCTCATTCCCCTGACCTACAAGAATAGAGGACATGCTACACAGCATCCTTTCCTGGAAGGACTGCCTCAGGTCCACACCATCTGTCTTGCTTTAGGGCACAGCAAACCATCTGTTGGAGCAGTGAGTCTCTTCCCTCTTCTCCTCAAGCGTGGTGTCATCCCACTTCAGTTTTTTGAAACAGAAGAGTTTAGGAAACTTCACTCTACACTTAAGGTGGATGTTTCCAGCACTGGGTGTTGTAGCTCTGTTGGCAGTAATGTCAAGGTGGGCAGATACTGTGAGACTTATTTTGCTGCCTTTCTGTTGTGTCATAGTCACGTGGTTTTGACCCTTTGACACTTCAGACAGCATGCATGAATCCTGTTCTCTTCAGAGCAAAACAGTGAAGGTTTGTCCCGAGTGCTCATCTTTTCAAGGACAGGAGAAAGGAACTAAAAATTTTTCAAATAATCACCACTATGCTATTAAGGCTGACAAGGAAGAAACCCTAAGTTTAAAAAAAAAAAAAAATTACTGCAAATAAACTGTGCAAGTAGTGGTGACAGCTTGCCAGATAGGAGCGTGGGGTTTGCTTGCTGGTTTCTGTTAGTTTTCATTTAAGCATATCTGATCACAGGGTTAGGTGGAATCTCTTACTCAAGAGTTAGATGGAGTCCCTTGCTCCCATGGCTGGCAAAGGCAATATTCAGTCTCTGATGTGGGAGAAGGCAAGCATTGTTGCAAAAAAAACAAAAAAAAACAACACACACACACCACACAACCATTTTGGGGAGTCATTAGCATTTCCAGAGCATCCACAGAGTTCAGCTAATTTGCCTAGGACAGTTGTGGCAGAATCTGCAGTCACAAGAAATCAAATTCTTCTGAAGGATCTAGAATCCCTTCCCTTGAAGGCTGGGGGTGGGTTGGGGCAGCAGATAGAAGGAATGACTCTTGCTGCATCATACCCTGTGCATTGTCACTGAAGTCTTAACAGGAGTCTTGCTAGAGCAGGCTATTTTCAAGGCAATCACTGGGAGCCACTGTTAGAGGGAAACTGTAGGAAAAAACCTAGGGAGCTCTAAGGTTCTTTTTTAAAAACTGATTCAAACACAACTCAGATCAGGTACATATGGAGCAATCCCCTTTTTACCTGCTTAAAGATGAATGTGGATAACATAACAGGCCTATCCTGCTATGATCTGTTGCACAACTTTGTTTTTATGCAAAGATCTGGAAACAAGGTAAAAAAAGTGGAAATATTTATGTGAGACATCTAGTAAATATGGGATGGTAGGCACAAATGGTGTTTATTCATAGCCTCTAGCAGCAGAAGCTAGAGCTGTGGTACAGGGGCCACCCCTTCCTACTGGAAGGGCAGTTAAGTTCTGGAAGGCAGTGTGTGCTCAGAGATTAAGGAGAATCTGTCTGGAACTGAAAAAGGCCATGATATTAATAGTTATATTTTACTGCTCAACATGTAGCAGAGAACAGGATTATACAGTGCACAACTGTGTTTCAACTAGATTCTTATGGTCCAGTTCTCATGAATCAAACTTCAGCAAAGCTGCTTAATACTAAAGATTTCCAGTCAAAGTGTGTTGCTTACAAGACAGCAGTGCCAGTTTCACCAACCCAGCCACTCAAAAATCTTCCTACTGAGAGACGCCTTCCAGTAGCTCAAGGAGACCCAGGTATTCAGAGGATGTAACAGAATCCAGAGCTAAAAATATTCAAACATCAAAGGTCAGATCTCTTCAGAAAGGTCAAGCGTAAGACTGACTGGAACTCTTTAAATGGAAACATTGGAAGCACAAAGACACAAACTCTCATGCTTACAGCTATTCCCTGTTCTACAGAAATAAAGCAAGCACCAGCCTGAAAATGTCTTTAAAGAATTTACAGTAGCCCAGTTCTTGATGCAGAATATTTGCTGCGTATGTTGAGATGACACATCTGCTGTACTACTACTTGTTGGGTCCAGATTCAGGGTGAGACTTCATGATGCCCATCTAGAGGGCCATCAGTTTTGGGGGAAAAAACCTTATTAGCAGCCAAGACTTGCTTTGAGAGGGGCAATTCAGTTCTCAGTTTAGAGAAACTAGAAGCTGATGAGCTGGGTTTTAGACCATTTATTGTGCTTTTCTGCATTTTCTAGCCATGGGGTCTATTAAGTGACCTTAATAGCACTAACATTTGTCAAATCCCAAGATATTCCACGGTGCTGTTCCATGAACTAGTATCTTACACGTTGTTGGCACAAAGCAGTGGAAGCCAGTGCAGAAAACAGGCACTGGGTGAACCTAGTATTAAGAAGCATATTCCACAGATTTGTCTGTTGGATATTTTAGTCTAAGATCACAGTGGATACTAGATAAAGCAAGGCCTATTCACCCAAGCAGGACAGACATTAGGAAGTGTTAATCTACAAAAGGGAACAAACTTGTAATTTTAGCCTCCTGTTCAAACAAGGCTCTCTAAGCCAGGTCCAGTAGTCCTGTGTTTGAAGTCTGCTGTATGGTCATAGGACTAAAAGACAGGAAGATTCAATATTCTAATAATGGTTGAGCCCATGATCCATGCCAGGCGGGTCTTTACTTTTGCTGTCACTGTAGTCAACCCAGCTGGAAATGTAGGTTGAAAGGTACTGCCTTATTCAAAAAGCTAGGTTCTGCATCCAGTGAACTTCTGACCTACTGTCAAAATCCAAGATTTCTCTGGTTAAAGTGACCATGAACAAACTTTCAAAAGTTGTTTCCTGTCAAAGTTTTCCAGCCAGCTTTACCAGTAACAAAAATGCAATTTTATCAGCAGGAAAAGAAATTCTATATGCTTGGTGCTGATGTTGACATGGTTGAGGAATGCTGAAGAACTGAATTAGACTAAATATCTGTCCATCTTCTTGGTGGAACTGGGTATTGCAGACTGATGACCTTAGCTTTAAAGTTGCCTGGTTTTCTGGCGGCTTCAGTGTTACCATTTCATTCATTCTTAAAAACACACTTTTGAAGGTGTCCTTTTCCCCCACCCTGGTCATTGAAGTCCATTTGACTTGAGGGAACCTTTCACCTCCTACCTTCCAGACTTGGTGAGGACGATAATAGCCCCACTGCAGCACTTGAAGGAAGCTTCTACAGCGCCAACAGCGGCGGCTTCCGTAGGGTCACGATTCAGAGGGGCCAACCGGCGTAGTTCCTCAAACAATTGCCTGTGAAAGATGGCGGCTTCGGCCTCGCGAGCAATCTATAAGAGCAACACGCATTCGGGGAATACGACATTCATGTCAGTCAGCGCTCAGGTGACACAGGGTAAGGTGAGGTGCCATGCCTGGCAGGATGTCAATAGCATAACCGCAATTTTGATATTCAGAAGATTTACCTATCAGTTTTATACTAGCAAGTCCAGATTAGCGTATGGTACCATGCTGGTACCAGTCATCTGTTTGATGCACAAGCAGTATGCTTGGCTAAATTAGCAATTGGGGTATGCTATTTAGTAAATATTCACCCACCAGATAATTGATATCAAGAGGTTTCTCTTCTGAGTTCTGTGACACCTGCCAAGTCACCCCACCCAGCCTGGCCAGCACACTCTTCACATCCATGCCCAACTGCCAGGCACTCTTGCTCTGCTTCTACCTACCTCCAATCCTGCTGTACTATAAGGATGTTGTAAATTCAGATTCTGCTAGTGTATGCCAAGCTGAAGTTGTGAACTGTAAGAGCTGCTCACAGGACATGTACTACTGTGTTATAGCGGAACGTGTTTCTACCCATTGAAACATGTCCTGAAGCACAAGAAGTTTGTCTTGGTTAGATCATCTCTAACCCACACTCTGTGAAGTGAAAACGCTTATTAACCTTTAGAGCCTAAGTCTTTCTTGCCCTCTCTGAGCCCTACCTGCCAGACTCGGTCAGAACTATCAGAGCTGTAGCTAAGCACTTAAAAGAGGCCTCCACAGCGCCTACAGCCATGGCATCAGCAGGGTCCCTGTTGTTAGCAGTGGCGCGGAAAAGTTCTTCAAACAGCTGACGGTGAAAAATCGCGGCCTCAGCCTCGCGAGCAATCTGCAGGCCGGAGTAAGAGGGAGGGGAGGAAGGAAGAAAGGAGTGACACAGAAAGAAGGAAATAGATACACCAGAGAGTAATGTGATTTTGAGTTAATTTGCTTAATTGTCATAGTCATGCAGGCAAAGAATATTAGAGGCAGGGTTGTGAAACTTCCTTTGGCTCGGAGGTTAAGAATTAATACAGACAAACGTGGTTAGAATTTTAACAGTGCCAAGGCTAGTGGACATTCAGTGCCATTTCTCACAGCTAGTTTGTGCATCGGATCATGTGTTTTGAGAACGAGACCTTTTATGCTACATTATTTTGATAGCTTTACAGTCATGCTGCCCAAGGGCCTGAAGTCAGGCTATATTTTTATAGCCTGCACTTGTTTAGGCTAAGGAAGGTGGGGGGCCACTTCCTTACAAAAACTGCTCATCTAATTATATGATGAGGTCATGACTACATGGTGGGGTAATCTGCTTTAGAAATCACACCCCATAAGTACATTTGTGTGGCACATTAATTGATTGATGCAGACAAAGCTGGTGCAAACTAAGCACCTTGGTGCAATTTTATGTAGTATTGTTTTAAACAGTACTATGTTAAGTGCACCAATTAATGTACAACAGTGCACTTTAGAAATCTTTCCCCCATAGAGTGTAGACAAGCCTCAAGTGTCAGCTTGCTGTAGGTCTTCCTTCTGCATTTTTCCAGGGAGTCAACCTTTAGGTGTGCCAGAAAGCAGACAGTAGTAGAATGCATGGTATAGGTTGCTTTAGGGATGCATGTGTGTTCAGCCTCAACTTCTAATGTCCAAGAGCACTGTTAGAATAACGTTTTATACAAGAACAGGGAGGGTTGTGAGTTCAATCCTTAAGAGGGCCATTTAGGGACCTGGGGCAAAAATCTGCCTGGGGATTGGTCCTGCTTTGAGCAGGGGGTTGGACTAGATGACCTCCTGAGGTCCCTTCCAACCCTGATATTCTATGATACAGCACTGAATGAAATTGTGAACAGTGCTACCACCTTCCATCTCATTCTTTGTAAGCAAAGAAGGTGGGCTCATTTTATGGTTTGGCTGTTACTTAGAGTAAAGCCAAGAAACGTAATCTTTACAGTTGCACTACCCTTTAGTAAAACTGTTTACAGTATAGAGACAAGTCTTCCTTATATGGTTTTTTTCTAAAAACGAAGAGTACAGAAACCCTCATTTAATGTTTGTATGTACTCAACTTAGTCACGTGTACAACTACAGAAGATACTTCTAGTTTTTGTTCATAGAATGAAGGTGTCATGAGAAGCCTCCGCATCCAGTTTACAGACAGTCCATGGATACTCTAAGTGAGTTTGTCCAATAATCTAGGAATCTTATACAGGTCAGTAGGTCTGCCTAAGAGAAAGCATTTTTAAGATAAGAATTCTTGTCTGACTAGGCAATGCTAGTCCTTTACAACCATATAAAGAAGGCTTGTAGAGTTTACTAGACAAGCATGCAGAAAAGTTGATAATCTCTTCAAGAGGACTGGCTGAAGTTATTTATAGCAAGCAAGAAAAATGGAGGCTTTAGACCAGGGGTCGGCAACCTTTCAGAAGTGCTTTACCGAGTCTCCGTTTATTCACTCTAATTTAAGGTTGTGTGCACCAGTAATACATCTTAACGTTTTTAGAAGGTCTCTTTCTATAAGTCTATAATATATAACTAAACTATTGTATGTAAAGCAAATAAGGTTTTTAAAAATGTTTAAGAAGCTTCATTTAAAGTTAATTTAAAATGCAGAGCCTCCCGGATCGGTGGCCAGGACCTGGGCAGTGTGAGTGCCACTGAAAATCAACATGCGTGCCATAGGTTGCCTACCCCTGCTTTAGGCAGACTAAATCCATCTAAATAGAGATACTTCACTCTGTGGCACTTTCCAGGTGAGGACAAGCACTTTACAAATGTTAATGAATTGTCACTGTTATCCCCATCTTATAATTTTTTTTCATCTAAGTTATAAGTGGCTTGTCTAGATATCCTAAAGGATGTAGAAATCTTGAGTCCCAGTCTCCAGCCACAAGATCCTTTGTAACTAATTCAGACAGACACCTAAATCAGGGGTTCTCAACCTTTCTGTCTGAGGCTCCAACGTACTATGAAAACTCCATGGCCCACTTGTACCACAACTGTTTTTCTGCACAGAAAAGCCAAGGCCAGTGTTAGGAGGCAGGAAGCAGAGCAATTGCCCAGTGCCTCATGCCACAGGGGGCCCTGTGAAGCTAAGCTGCTCAAGCTTCAGCCCTGAGTGGTGGGACTTAGAGCCCGGGGCTTCAGCCCCAGGTGGTGTGGGCTTCGGCTTCTCCCCTGGGCCCGAGCAGGTCTAATGCCAGCCCTGCTTGGTGGACCCCCTGAAACTTGCTTACTGTTCCCAAGTGTGCCACAGATCCCTGGTTGAGAACCACTGACCTAGAGATTACTTTATAATGCAAATTAAATGCAATAAAAGCCACAGCATTAGCTGCAAGTTTCCATTACATGGAGTTGAAACTTGTTAGAGAAAGGGGGATAAAGTAAGTTTCCACCTCATATAGCATACTCCAAACATGGAAACCAGGAGCTTACAGTACATCTTCAGTTCTTGAATCAAAGGCAGGCAGCTTTGGACAACATTAAGCATAAGCCTGAGTTTACCAAAAGGCTCCCTGCTATACAATAGGTTTTTAATAGATTAACTTCTCCCCGTCCCCTTTTTTTAAGGTAGTCCCTCCCAAAGATCCATGGCAAGTCATTCATGTTGATTCATTAACATTTTCCCTACTGGGGATTTTTACCAGCTTTCTTCAAGTTTGTAGTAGGGTGTGGCTCTCCCAGCACTCTAAAAAAAACCCACCTCTATGAGGGGGCATAGCTACCAGTGTATACACTGGCACTTTACAGCACTGAAACTTGCTGGCCTCAGGGGAGTGTTTTTTCACACCCCTGAGCAAGAAAGTTGCAGAGCTGTAAACTGCCAGTGTAGACAAGCCCTTAGTCTAAACTACATACTTACTTCGATATAGCCACATTACTCAGAGGTGTGAAAGAAATCCATACCCTTGAGTGACGTAGTTATACTGATCATAACCCTGTGCAGACAGCGCCATGTGGGCAGAAGAAATTCTCACTGACATAACTCCACCTCTGTGAGGAGCAGTCACTACTAAGCCAATGGGAGAGAGCTCTGTTGGCTTACAGTATCTTCACCAGATGTGCCGCAGCTTCACCAGTGTAAAGTCTGTAGAGTAGACCTGCCCTTAGGATTTGCCTACACTGCCCTTCTGTTTGGGCAATGGATTACATTAATGTGAACTAGAAATCTTAGTATGCACCCATGGCATACACATGGGAGAGTTACTGCAAAGCACTCTGGTGCGTGTTATTAATTCCCCTGTAGTCCAAGCTGCAGGGCAGTATAGACATGCCCTACTTTCCTTGAATTTCACTGAGCTCTTCAGACAAACTGGCAAGGGCAGAGTTTCAAGACTTGCTTTTCGCATTGGTCAAATTAGCTGTCAACTTTTTAAACTGACAGGACCAATGGAAGTTTTGGGAGCTGTTTCCTTCCCAGGAAGAGGTATCCTGTCCAACATCTGGAAACTTGCTACTGAATTCTTAAGAGAACTGTGCCCCACCTTCTCGGAACATTAAAATTAACTATAATAGTAATTCTAGTTATCCAACAGAAATTAAAGAGTTGTCACCAAGTGGTGATTATTACATTCTACCATCACATCTGTCAGGCCAGAGAGATTCACTGCGTGTAGAAAGGACATATCAAGTATACTGGGAAACCTTCTTGCACAAGTTTAAACAGACGCTTTCTCCCCCATTTCTAAAAGATAAATTCTTTTAGATTAGTACATAAAGTACTTCTAGGGTCTGAAACATCCTAAACATTCCTAGAAGCTATGGGGAGGGAGAGCACCTACCTAGAGCATCTCCTTGTTTTCAGTGTAGGTGTGACGAACCAGTTTGATCTATACTCCCTAACCACTGAGCTCATGTTTGATGGAAATACTGTCTTATGTATACAGGTAGCAGCTGTCAGTGATCTCTGAGCCTATGTTCATTAGCTAGCATCCAGTTTTGCTGCTGGAGTATTTTGTAACAAAATTTTGGCAATACAGAGTAGCAATACAAAAAAGCAAACTTGTATAAAGGGACTAGAGTCTGAGCAAAGTATTGCTTCACATTTATAGAAGATGTTGAAATGTGTAAAACTTTTTTTATAACAGAAGCTGGAAAGAAGGAACATAAGGGTCTTACTCTCATCAGCTGACTTGACTTTTAGACTAAGAAAGCATCAATAAAAGTGGTCTATGCCCATTTTGATGTTAGTGGAATTGGGCAGTCTTGCCACTGGCAAACAGCCAGGAAGAAAGCAGGAGCAACCCAGGAGGATTATGCAGTCACCATATACTGTATGTAAACCCCTCATGCAGGAAGAAGGGAAAAAATTGTGCTCTAGAAGTGAGAAACACAACTTAGCAACCCAGTATTAAGACCCTACTTCTAGGAAGAACAGTTCTAATAAATGGAGCTGCAGGTAACAGGACTGCATAAGTGGTAGGGGAACCTGAATTTGTTTGAACTGTGTAGTCATTTCTACAGTGCTCAGTCCCTGTCATATCAGATTCTTTACCCCTGTTAAAGGTTTGAGATAAAATTGTTTTCTTCTAGAAAGAAGAGGAGCTCCTTTTAGTTAGTTTTACAGTGGTCAGTACTTGCAATGCTGGTAAGCGGTCACACTGCCATTTTACATGGCTTAGTCTGGAAAGGTGGAGAAACTGAGCCTCACAGCAGCCAGATTCCATAATCTGAGGTTTTGACCCCAGATGCTCTACAGACTTTAGCGAGATTTCCATCCCCCCCAAGGCAACAGAAAGCCTCAATGTTTTAAACTGCCCTTGGCCGAACCCGGGGATTTTGTGCACACACACACCTTAGTCCACGTGTGCTGATATTAACTACTCATTGCCTCATAGTAAAAAGAAGTTGTTGGTGCTCTGAAGTTTAACTCGGCCCATTCTAATAGCATCCACTTTAGGAAAAAAACAAAAAAACACAAGTGTCTAGCTACTCCTAGTAATGTTGCAGCAGTATTAAATACCTCCACATGCTGGGTTTGATTTGGGGATAGCCCAAGTTTAAGAAAAGATAGGTACAAAACCTTTGATGGTTAGGATTCTGAAGCCAGTAGGCACATCCATTTTGTATTACATCAGAAGCTTCAGTTTCATCTTCTTAGCTGCGTGCCCTGATTTATTTTCCCCTCATGCTTGGATGTTCAATTCTCCAATATGTTTTGCCACTATGAAACCAAGTGTTCAGAACTTAACCTGGTAGTTAAGAACCTAGCATAAATGGAGTATAGGTATGGTGAGCTACGATATGGAAGTTCAATACTGCACCACTGAAAGCCACCATCCATTAAGAAAGGCAGTATTTTGCCTTATGTGGAAAAAAAAAAAAATCAATCCTAGAATGACTTGACTTAATCTGTTGACCATGTCCTTTGATGTACCTACAGTAACTAAAAAAAATAAGGAAGGTCAAACACTTGAGACCACCAGTATCCACATACTATCTAGTGACCAGATCTAAATAACTTTTGCTAGTCAAATTAGATTATCTGAAACTAAACTGGATCACAAGAGTTCATTTCTGAAATTAAGTTTTACTGCAGCAAGTTTCCAGATTTAGATATCAGGGTCAACCTTCAAGATTTCCTGGTAGGAGAAAAGCTTTAGGCAGGCAGTTAGTGAATAGTTTACAATGCAGAGCAATCACATGCTTTAAGATCATTGGCCCACACCAATCTGGTTTCGCCATCTGCTCCCTAAGTATACAAAGTTCCAGTGCACATAGCTCAAATACAGTTAACAATGAGAGAAGAAAGTATACTTATGTACAGAATTCTAAATGCACATATAGTAGCTATGTTTATTAATCTACAGAACCTGAACGGCAACTGACAAACTAGTGCATTGTCAATGCTGTAATTCACAGCAGTTACCCAGAGATTATCAGTACTTCTAGACATTTAGCATTACACTTAAATTAATGGGAACATGAGCTGGGTGAACTCAAAGCAGAGCAGAGAGGTTTCTGGCAGTTTAAACATGTAAAAAAAAAAAAAGTCCTGTCAGTCATCATGCAAGAAACATCCCCATAAACAGCAGCCAAACCTGTTGAATGCAACAGGACAGTAAACCTGGAACAAGCACCCCATTAAACCACCCCACTCCCTCACCATACAAGTTCATTTATTTAAATTTGAATTTTTTTTCAGTATATGGAGTTGAGCTCAATCACGGTCAAAGTGATCCTTGGAGCAGCTCCGCAGGACAGAAGGTGTCAAACGTGGAGTTAGAGATTAGAACAGTGGACTCAAGGGAATCAACACCAGGGTAACGAGGAAAGCTCAACCTTGGCATATAAACATAAACTAGGGTTTCTTATAGTCCACTGAAGTAGACATCTCAGCATTACACTTCAGCTCCTGGCTCTGCCTCTAAGTGATGAGTACAAAGCATATGGCAAGTGACATTTGCATGTCTGGCATGTAAAGGAAATCATTTCTCATAGATCTAGTGGCAGAGGGCAGCACCACACCGATCTGGTCAGGGTATATGGTTTTACAAGTCCATGCTCTATGTAAGTGTAGGTTAACATGAATGAAGGGAAGAAATAATGAGAGAGAACAGATTTACTTTTTGAAAAACTAAGGGTTAGTGGGAGCATGGACAAGGAGCTGCCATTATAGAACTGCTAGGTATAGCTACTTGACTATGCATTTGGACAACCAGACATCTGGATGGAGTGAGGAAGCAGGAAGTGTGCTAATATGTTACCTTTAACTCTTCGGAAAGGTTCCACTTTGGACTATGTAATTCTACCTTTTGCTTTAAAAGGCATTACTCACAGCGTGCTGCATGCGGACAGCCTCAAGAGGGTAGTCTCCTTTGGCAGTCTCCCCAGACAGCATGATGCAGTCTGCTCCATCCAAGACGGCATTAGCTACATCACTGCCCTCAGCACGGGTTGGGCGAGGTTTCTTAATCATACTCTCCAACATCTGGAAAAGGAGAAGTCAGGCTGACCAAATTAATACCCCACTATGGAAGAGACCAACTACTTCTCTAGTACACCTATGTGAGCACTGGAATGTTTTTTAGAGCATTCTATACTGTAGGGTGCAGCACAAAGTTAAGTATCAGTAAGTCTGATTAGACTATTTGTAGCAAGTATGCTTGTCTGGCCACCAGAACAAGAGTGCCATGCGTGGAAACAGAGCTGATGACATACTGAAGTATGAAGTTTGAATACTGTTATGCTGAACCTTACGACAGAACTCTCAAAAACAGAGTTACAGCAGATATCAAGGAAGCTGCTACATAATTATAAAAATTAATTGATGCTACATTTAGCATGCACTTAAGACAGCTGTGTACCATTAATATTCAACCACCAGTTGATCAGCAGCAAGGTAGAGCCGAATGTGCGCATGTGGGAGGTTTAGGTTCATATAATATAATCCACAACCAGGCAAATATTAGCTAAATTAATACATCAATAGTCGACTAATGCACACTGTTGTGGCTTGCTGCTATTACAGTCTGGCTCATTAGTTGCACACTTCCCTTTAAACAGTGGGACTGTTCAGGTTTATACAACAACATCTTTCCTTTATGCAGTCATTTAGCAAAGTAGTGGTGGAAAGGCTGTAAAACACCTTTTCTATTTTGAATTGGGTAGTTTAAACTTCTAAGGTTTGCTGACTATTCAGACAGTGCTCCCCTCCTTCCTCTCCCCCCATAAAAAGCTTAGCTGCCTTCTCAACAGTTTGACTCTTTATGAAGAAGAGTATGTGAAGCAGAATTAAGATGCTAATTTAGAAAGCAAGTTGAGGCTGAAGTGCCCGTGAACTGCAGCCAAAATAGCATCTTAGCACTTTGCCAGTGAGGCTGTAGGCAGAAAGTTAAGGGTAGCTTTAAAAAACTTATGTTCTCCTTCATCCATTCTGCACCATCTTTTCCCACCTTTCAGTCCCCACAATATACTTTTGCCTTGGTCTTTCCCCCAGTCTCCCCTACTTACTACTCCACCTGTGACTTAAACCTAGGGACTTTTCCAGTGAGGAGGTCTCAGTTGGACAGTGCCAGGAGCTGGCGTGCATTGTAGTGAACACCAAGAGGCCCAACTGGCTAGTGTCCACAGCCATACGGTCCTTTAAATATCCTACTAATGGAAACCAGGCTATTCTTGAAGCACCAGCTACAGAGATACCAGGAAGATGATCCTTCCAGTACCAGAGGGTTACGTATAAAACTCCTGCAAGAGTTACTCCTGTGGGAATACTGCACCACTGCACACAGGCATAATTAACGAGCTGTGCATATTTTTAATTTAGATTTTTGCACAGAAAAAAGCCTCAGCTGGAAAGTTGCTGCTGTTTTGCCTTTCCCCACCAGAGGGTGAGAGTAGCAGCTCCCAGCCAACTAGGGAAGAGAAAGCCTACCATCTTCATAGTGCCTGTTGGGCCAGATCAGGAGACAGGGACTAAGAGGACATGGGGCTGCTGAGGAGTCAAACAAGGGCCCATAA
Source organism: Chelonoidis abingdonii (assembly GCF_003597395.2). NCBI lineage: Eukaryota > Metazoa > Chordata > Testudines > Testudinidae > Chelonoidis > Chelonoidis abingdonii. The sequence goes on from NC_133777.1 coordinate 44,145,227, forward strand.
GGGCTAGCCGGGGAGGACAGACTTGGGCAGGGGCTGAATGAGAGTAGGGGCACAGGGTCACATGGTGACAGGGGTGGCTGAGTGGGGGCACAGGGCCACGCAGAGAAGGGGGAGACATGGACAAGGGATGCAAGGACACATGGGAATGGGCAGATGTGCCTGACTGAATGGGAGGGGCTAGGGGTCAGCATGAGGGAAGCTCCCTAACAATCCCTCCCCACCTCCCCTCAAAAAAATCTGTTCCATACTTTTCCTACCCATACTCAACAACCCTCCAAGTTCACACCCAGGCTCCATCACAGCAATTACTTCTCTCTCTCAGCTCCTCCATTACCTCTGACTCCCAAGTCTTTGCACTGCCTCTGAGGGGTGTGGGAAATATGATATTGTAGTTTAAGTTACTCAGAGTTTTGTACTAATATGCCTAATCCGGAAATGTTTTTTGACATTTCTAAATCTTTTGTTGTCTGTATTGTTACAGACATACTTGCTGACAGGTATTTTGAAATAAGTGACCAAAAATAATTGAAACTGGTGTGATTCTATTGTGTTATTTTGACAAAATGATCTAAAATGGTAGCACCAGCCCCGGCCAACTAGGCGTTTGCCTAGGGTGCCAAGATTTGGGGGCACAAAAAAGCAGCGCCCTCCCCCCACCAAACGTTTAAAGCCATTTCAGCGGCCGCTGCGCTGGGAGAGGGAGTCTGAGCCGCCGCCAGCAGCCCAGGGGTTCCCCTGGGTTAGCACACTGCCAGCAGCCCAGGGGTTCCACCGCGCAGTCACTACTTCGCTTCTCCCGCCTCCCAGTCAGCTGTTTGGTGCCACAGGCCTGGGAGGAGAATTATAGTGGGGACAGCATGCTCAGGTAGGATGCAGAGCAGAGGTGGAAAGGTACCGCACAGCTCCCCGGGCCAGGGGGTGGGGAGCTGCTGCAGGGCTGGGGAGGGCCAAAGGTGGAAGTTTCACCTAGGGTGCGAAACTTCCTTGCACCGGCCCTGCAAATGATATGCAGAATTTGAAAGTGTTGTGCACAGAATTCCCCCAAGAGTAGAGTAATCTACCAATTCACTATCAATTCATTTTCAAAGCTCACTCTCCAAGCGTGAAGCACAAAGGAGAAGTGTCAGGGGAAGAAGAGGAGAATCTCAGTTGCTGTTAGTGGCAACTTAGACATTTTATTTGTGCATCTCCTCTATTCCCAACTAAGCCTGTAGTGCTGCTGCAGAGTTTTGGAGATTTTCCACACAAAAGACACAAAGCCTAGAGAATGGAGCAGAGTTACTTGCTAAAATGCAATCTGAATATACTCTGTCCAAGATCCCTTCTGCAGAATAGTTTCCATAAAACCCTGCACAACTCTAATTGTTCTCAAAGTCATAACAGAAAGGAAACGAAGAATGGACTCCTTTACACAGAAAGATAATCCACTATCACTAACGCCTGCTACTCTTATAAAATTTAAACTTCTGTATCGGAAACAATCTTCTGTCTCCATTAAATGGAGAGATAGACCAGTGAACACAAGAGGAAAGAAAAGTGAGGGGATATTGGCAAATCCATAAAAGGTTTCTTCACTTGGATGAAATGTTTCTAGGCCCCATATTTTAGGGCTTAACCATTTATATATTCCAACCCATGCAAGAGATTCAGTCACAAGAACATTTGGAAGGCATCTCTTCCCACACCCAAATTACTCTATTTGGCTGAACAGAGGTACGAGGTGTTTACTGACTAACTTGGGAGATGTAAGTATAGAAATCTCAGTTTGCCTGTGTCTTGTTCACGAAGACAGAAAAGCTGCTGGGCCACTGTACTTTGCAGCTCCACTCTGTGTTACCTTCATGCTCTGATAGCAGGGCCGGTGCAACTATTTAGGCGACCGCAGCGCTAGGATTTAGGGGGTGGCATATTTTTCAGCAGTGACCGCAGCGGACGGATCTTTGGCAGCCCCAGTCACCGCCGGCATTTAGGCGAAGGGAGCTTAGGCAGGGGAGCGTGGGGAGGGCCGCCTGCAGCAAGTAGGGGTGGAGAGGACACGGCATGTAGGGGAGCTCCCTACCCCAGCTCACCCCTGTCCTGCCTCTTCCCTGAGCATGCCATGGCTGCTTCACTTCTCCTGCCCCTCAGGCTTGTGATGCCTAAGCTGATTGGCACTGCAAGCCTGAAAAGCGGGAGAAGTGAAGCAGCGAAGGCGTGCTGGGGGAGGAGGCGGAGCAGGGGTGAGCTGGAGTGCCTCAGGGTGGGGGCTTGGGGACAGGGAAGGGCACAAGGTGGAAGTTTCGCCTAGGGCATGAAACATCCATGCACTGGCACTGTCTGATAGTTATTGTTTCAAGATATCCCTAAGTGAGTAATGGGTATAGTGAATCTCAAGTACTACTAGAGAAGTTACATGATAAAGACTGTGATTAAGAAAGCTAATGATATTTGAAGTACCTGAGTAGCACAGATAACGGGCTTCCCAGCCCTGTTGCAACGTCCAATCATCATCTTCTGGGCTAGGAAGACTTTTTCAGCAGGGATCTCAATACCCAAGTCACCACGGGCCACCATGATGCCATCGCTGGCCTCCAGAATCTCATCAAACCTCATGGCCAAAAAATAAAGACTTGTTTTACTCTTTCCTCCATCTGCAAGACATCTTTCAATTTTAGGAACTACAGGGGAAAGGTGGAAGTCACACTCTCCACCAGATACTTTTTTCTTTTAGTACAAGTTTATACAATCATCTGAGCAATATAGTTACAAATACTGTGTTCCCATAAGCTGTTCCACTTATTTTTAATTTAAATGGACAGTACTGATGCTTATTTTTAAACTTTAGATCAATTTAAATTTTCCACAGTTGTGTGAAATTATTGGCTTCCATTATTTAATGACAGATAGTGGCATTTAAAAAGCTTTCCAAGATGTTAACACACAAGTTGTCAACAAGTCGAAATATACAAAGCAACTATCATTAAAATTTATAAGTCATACTTGTTTACACTATTCATTCTTTAGTCTGTTTTTAAAAAGTCTAAATCACTGGATTTTGAGTAAGTTATCAGGCAGCATTTCTCTCACTTTTACTATTGGAAAATTTTAATTGACAAAGGTGTGTAGAGGATGAAATTGACATTCACCCATAAAAATCTATTCTCATTCAAAGCCTACTTGTGTTATGTGAAAGGCTAATTACAATACCAAGTGTATCTTTAAGACGAGAGAAGAGATTATCATTTTGGTAGCTAATCAGATTCCAGTTTTCTAAATTGAACAAGGAGCAAGTATTGTGACACTGGGTACATCTACGCTACTATTTTTAGTCTCACAGACAAAGTTAGCTGACCTGGGGCCTGAGACATGCTGCTGAAGGTGGGTTTGTTGTTTTGTTTTTGAGTGCAGTGTAGACATCTCTGTTGACACTTGTGAAATAAATGGTCAATACTTCAGTGTCACTGGCCACTACTGCTAGAACTGGAGATTAAGTTTTGGTAAGGAAAAAATGTAGAGACCTTGTTAATTAGCATTAAGTACTAGGGAATCCACTGCAAATTACTGAAGTTTGAGCTGATAAGGTGAGGTAAAGTACATAAGACCAGGACACAAAAAACCACACACACACAAAGTGTACCCATTTGTATGTTACAGGATGTTGACAGATATACAGTGATAACTGCTAACCTGTTTTGCAATGAAGGCAGTAATATAGTAGTAATTCATTTCTGCGGAGAAGTGGGATAAGAATCTAAAGGACAAGCTGCAGTTCAGCAAAATGAAATTTGTGCTCCCAGTGGGTGTCTTCCCCCCCTCCCCACATCTGAGAATCTTTACTGTCACCTGTACAAGCCATGCTTGGGAAAGCTCACCTGCACACGCCCTCATGGTTCTCAATCTTGCTGATGATCTTGATGTTCTTCCCCTTTTCTCCCAGCACTTGCCTGACAGCATGGACATCAGCTGCCTTGCGGATGAAGGAAGCAAACACCATGTCCACATCCTGCTCCACACCAAATTTCAGATCTTGAATGTCCTTCTCAGAGACTGCAGGAAGGTCCACTGCAGCACCAGGCAGATTTACACCCTTCTTGCTACCAAGCATACCACCATTCTCAACTTCAGTGAGAACGTAGTCCGCACCTGAATTAAATTGGATGAGTGTAAGTCAGCAGCTTACATTCATAGAGTCTTTGCTTGCTCCCCCATCACTTCATTATTCTGTACTAGTCACTTCTTACTAGCTCCTCTTTCTACTGGAGAAGAGCAGGTGACTGGGCACTTTCACAGCCAGAGCTGTTTTGCCCAACAGACAGTACAGTTAATTGTCTTGTGCCTTTGCAATAGACAATCATGTTATGGTAATCCCTTAGGCACAGGCTGGTCGGGAGCACCTGCATTTTGCATTGGTCTGCTAAATCCTGCTCCTGGGAATAAATTCAGTCAGTCTAGATTCACTTTCACCCCCATTCCTGAAAATGGGGGATAGTATAAACATGAGAGTGTGATTGCTGAACTACAGATATGCAATTTGATGGTTTCTAGACAGGCTGTTCACATGTTCCAGAACACTTGCAATGAAAGAGAGAGCTCTGGAGGACATCTCACCAGCCACACAGTTCAGTGCCCTCTACCATGAAAGCAGATAGTTAAAAAAAGAACAGAACTGTTGGCACTTCACTTCCTAGTAAGACTAGTCCCACATTAGCTATATGATCTAATTTTACAAACAAGAATTGGTGTGGTGTAGCAAGAGGGCAGATAAGACTTTGTATACTCAAAATCTTTTATCCCAATCCTATATTACTCCCCTTTCAGAAGGGAGATACCTCAGGCCAGAAAAAAAATAGTTATTCTTTTATTAAAGAATCAGCAACTCTGCCCACTGATGCAGATATATTGTGCTGCCACTATCTGAGGATTGCAATGAAACTACTTAGGGAGCAGACAATAGTTTGTCAGAGGGTATAGTTCTCATTCTTTGCCAGAGCAGTCTGTTAATACTGAAACCAGTGATTTTTAAAATTGTTTTGATTTTTCACTCAAAGTTCCCTACCCACTGGCTTCTGCATCACTGATAACTCAGTTAATATGCCTAGGTCTGTGCACAGTCCATGGCATATTAATACTCTTAAGTTCACGGGATACTCAACTAGTTGGAGGCAGCCAGCTTTCCCTGTAAGTGGCAGAAATTGTCAAGTAGTTTATGACCAAAATTTGACCTGTGCTTTATCAGAGCAGCTAGCAATGAAGGGTTTAGGACAGGGGTGGGCAAACTTTTTGGGCTGAGGGCCACATCTGGATGTGGAAATTGTATGGCAGGCCATGAATGTTCATGAAATTAACAATTCAGAGATATTCAAATAAAACTTAAAGATACATTTTAGTGGAAATGAACATTAAACCTTACTTACTATTATAAAGTATAACAATAATTAAACCAACCTCCTTTCCACGCCCTTTTTGATTAATGTGAACAATGCAGCTGGCACTTCCTGGCCAACTACTTTTGTTTTATCCGCAGCAATGGAAAATTAACACTACCAAAATAGCAGAGTCACCTAAGAGAACAAGTAGCAGGCCCATGGGCTTGCATGTTCCAGGCTCTGATGGCGTGTTTGGTAATTGGGTTGTGCAGCCACAGTAACAAGCATGCCCTCATGCAGATTCCACCTGAACTTGCGGGAGCATCAGCAGGCAGAGCAGGACAAGTCCCAGGGCCCGCTCCCCGGCTGGATCACCGGAGTGGAGCAAGCCGCCGACCCCGCTCCTGGGGGGCTGATTAAAATGTTTGAGGGGCTGGATGCAGCCTTCAGGTCGTAGTTTGCCCATCCCTGGTTTAGGAGAACAAATACAGCCTAGTGAAACCTGGCATAAGTCACTCAGTTACTGGAATCATGGTTTTAAGGGGAAGGAAGTGGAGGTGGTTCTGCTGCATCTACCAAAGTCAGAAGTCCATCTCCATTGTGTTGGGTCAAATCTGGAAGTGAAAATGGGTGGCCAAATCACCAGGAAAGTACCAAGTTAGTCTATCTTCAATAGCTAGCTGAGCTTAATGAAATGGTAATTGCAAGTGAAACATCACCACAAGTTAATGGTTAGATGTGAAGGGGCAGATGACCATTAGTGTAGGGTTCATGGTACTGGAATCCCTTGATCATTACATACCTTTCCCCTTAACCTGCAGAGAAATGAGGCCATCGTCTATATAGATTTTGCTGCCAGCATCCACAACACGGGTGAGGTTCTTGTAGTCCAGCCACAGTATATTTTCATCGCACTTCTCCATGAAGGCATCATCCAAGGTCACTTTGAGAGTTGCTCCCTTCTTAAGTTCCACCTCTGCTGTGCCACTCTGTGTGCAACAATGGAAACTTTAGTAACAGAATGGCAAGTGGAGTGTTGGGATTAGTGTGCAAGTGTTGATGGCCTGTGATATACAGGAGGTCAGACTAGATGATCTGGTGGTCCCTTCTGGTTTTAAACTCTATGACTCTAATATCTACTTCCCCCAGGACAGCTGTTGTGACTTATAGCAGAGATCGCCACCACAAAGCTAGAAGTATGTCTCCCACACCTACTGCATACTCCATATACACACCTAGACCCAACGAAGGACAAGAATAGTCACTGACTAGCAAGGTTACTTTCCTGCACGTGACGTGCTTGCTATGGTGGAACATGTTCATTATGGTCACAGTCCAGTTTTGCACAGCTGACAGTCAATTCATCCACACTGTGTAACACTCAGTCCCCTGAACCTGAAGTGGCTGAAAATGGTCCAGCTTCATTCAGAGGTTTGTTAACATGAACCCTTGGTCCAGAAGGAGAGTTAGTATTACAGCCATAAGACCATCTAGTTCCTTAGATGGCATTTTTTAATGTAGAGCGATAGCTGGTATGATCATTGACAGTATAGGACAGAGGTGGCCAGCTCTTCAGAAGTTAATATGTGGCTCCTTGTATAGGCAACAACTGGGGGTGGGGCTACAGGTGACAACTTTCCAACGTGCTGGGGAGAGGGGGAACCCCACTGCTCAACCCCTGACTCTGCCACAGGCCCTTCCTCCCACTCCATCCCTTCCTTTGAGCTTGGTGTGCCCTTGCTCCTCCCCCATCCCACCCCCCCCCCAGAGCCTCCTGCACAGCATGACAGCTGATTGGGAAGTGTGGGGAGGAAGGAGGCCACACTGATCAGTGGGGCTGCTGGTGGGTGGGGAGCTGATGGGGGGAGGGGGTGTGCTGATATATTACTGTGGCTCTTTGGCAACGTACATTGGTAAATTCTGGCTCCTTCTCAGGATCAGGCGGGCCACCCCGATACAGAACAAAAAAAAACAAAAGACTTACTCCCTTGATAAGTCCAGTTCGGATTTCAGGTCCCTTGGTATCCAGTGCTACAGCCACAGGTCTGTAGGTGATGGGATCAGAAGCAAAGCTCTCTGTAGCTTCTCGCACATTCCTGATTGTTCCTTCATGGTACTGGGAGGGAGGGAGGGGGAGAGGAAGGAAAAAAAAGTTTTCAGCCTCACTTTTCTTCATTCGCTGTCCTGGACACTATAAGCTTATAGTCAAAGGCTGCTGGCCCCTCTCTCCCCATGCTCAGCTACTCCATCAGAGTGGAATACAGTGCAGAATAGAAGCTTGCAGTTAATTAAGATTACTCATTGTTATGAAGGCCATATGTATGGACAAGGTCTTACAAGAGTTAATCATCAGTACAGCTGAAGTGGTACAACTCCCTTAGGGTGGGTACAGTTACGTTGAGCACTTATGCCAGTATTCCTCTTTCAGTCAGGAATACGCTATCTGGTAAGAGACATCTTGCTGTGTGTGGTGGGGGCAACAGTCCACACTAGGATCATACTAGTATAAATACATTGGTAACGTCACAGCCCCAAATATAGCTATACTCATAAAAAACTTGTTTAGACCAGCCTAAGTAAATTCAGTTCTGTCAAGTGCGCAAAGACAGCCAAAACCAATGGCAGGCAAGTGCAAGTAATTCATTTTCTCTCAATGGGTACTAACATGGAAGCCCAAGGATGGTTTAAAGCATCAATCTTATTTTGTTATTAATCATTTCAAAACAGAAGTTTTTAGCCAGTACCTTTAGCCTTTACCTTTGGATGCAGTGGACTGCTCAGCTGCCAAGAATTGCCAGGGTGAAGAACTAGCACTCCCCTTCTCACAGCACTGGGAAAGAAAACCCTCTCTGGAACCAAAAGCCCAAACTGCCTTCTGAGTGCCACAACCCTAGACTGCCTTCCACACCCGTCAGAGGCCAAAAGATCTGGCTGCTGCCTACCCACATGTAAGAACCTTCAGCTTTCTCTTGAAAATTTCAGCAGTGCTCCAGAACAAAAATGGCAAGGTCTGAAGAGATAGTTTAGGATAGCATAAAGTTGGATAGAACATTGTGCAAAACTTCATGTTGAGTTTGAAGCTGCTGCAGAATTCACGTCCAGCTTGGCACAGTACTCCACAGGCCCTGCCTACAGTATTTATCTTGAGGAGAATGTGGGAAATTTCTATACAACTCTGTTTACCCCACTCACTGTTGTATTGCTACCTACCCGGTAGGAAGGAGTTAGCAAGGAACCTCTCTCAAACCTAGTTATCTCAAGTGACTTTCACTTCACATGATCAGTATAAAGAACTGTTTGCTCAGCCTGACCTAACAGCAACACTGGGTAAAGAAAGCGTTTCATGATCAACGTTATGTAAATCCTGACAGACAGCTGTTGAAGACAGGTTACAGCTGGAGGAGAGAAGGTGCTCAGAAAGACTATGCTTGGACTAGAAACAAACTGATAGATGTAACAAGGAGTCTAGTTGTTCTCCTTTGCACATAACACACATGTAGCAGCAAGGGACAGATTAAAATGCTTTTGCTCGTTAGTTCTAGTCTGTAGCAAATCTGATGTACAGGCAGTTCAGGATCTTTCCAGGTTTCATAACCTCAGGATCTCATGAGCCTCATATGTGTTCATGGATTCTCAAAGTTTATGGAAACACTGAGCTGAAGGCAGTTGGAAGGCGGCATTTTATATGAAGCTACAATGTCCTTAAACAGAGAACTGAAAACCCCCTTACGGATGGGAACAGAGGTCTACTACTAAACGGGGCAGGGGATTATTGCTCACACTAGACATGCACTCTGGTATCCCACGCCATTCATGTATATACATTAAAATAAATGGTTCCATGGGTAGAAGACAGATTTAGTTTCATGATCAAGAAATGAAAGTCAGGACTGGCGCAGCACATGCCTCATCTTGGTGGTGTACCCAAGATGAGATGTTTTACAGTAATTTAGTCCAAACACACAATCATGGATCTGCCTGACCTCACTGTAGACTTTTGGAACAATTAGGAATTTTTATAATCTTAACATATGCAAACCTCCCCACCCCCCCAGGGAGACCCTATATTGCTTTGTTTTAGTTTGACCTTAACCTTAAGAACTAGAGGGAAAGGAGTTTGTTAATTAAAAGTTGGACAACCTGAACTGGCAGAAGCCAGCGTATGTGATCACTGTTACAGTGATATTTCTACCAAATTTACATGAAGTTTCACACTCCATCAGAGGCTTTTATTGGAAGCTGCTGGAGGAAGTCTATCCAACATCCAATTTGGCTTTCAACCTTTTACCCATCATGCTTTCACAGTCTATGGTTTGGTATAATTGGGATTTGGTTTTTGGTCTATTAGTTTGTGTTACAGCCACCAGCATGGTTAGTTTCCTGCACTTTGTGACAGCTTCTGTTCCTCTTGTACAAACAATGTGACAGAAAAAGTGATGCAAGTTGGAAAGAGTGTGACATTTCATCCTGAAAATAGATATGGTAGACAAGCATGGACAGAGGAAAAGGTTAATTATTCAGGCAAATTTCAGTGGCCTCCAGATGAAATAAGAATTGAAATAGAAACATGTCTGCAGAATATGCAGCGAAAAGAGTGCCAGAAAAGCAGCATCAGTTTTTAGACTATACATAGGAACGTAGGCAAACTTGGAAGGCAGCATCTTCCTTAGAGCAAGGGTAGGCAACCTATGGCACGCGTGCTGCCTTTGGCATGTGAGATGATTTCCACTGGCACTCATGTTGCCCAGGTCCTGGACACTGTTCAGCAGGCTCTGCATTTTAATTCAATTTTAAATGAAGCTTCTTAAAACATTTAAAAAACCTTATTTACTTTACGTACAACAATAGTTCAGTTATATATTATAGACTTACAGAAAGAGACCTTCTAAAAACGTTAAAATGCATGCGAAACCTTAAATTAAAGTGAATAAACGAAGACTCTGCACACCACTTGTGAAAGGTTGCCGACCCCTGCCTTAGAGCATTTATTACAATCAAGTTTTCAGGAGTATGTAAACCTTGTGACCCTCAGGTTTTGGGGAGTAACTCAAATCACACAAGGCGTCACGCTGGTCACAGGCACTGAGATGCCCAAACTCGGTGAATATTCCTGACAATTTTGGCACCATTAAATGGGAGTCCCAGAAAGAGCTGAAGGATGCATGTGGGGAGGAGTTACAGTTGAATAGCCTGTTGTGGCCTGAACTTTACTATATGTAACACTGGCATCTCCGCATTAGCCTATACATCCATCCAAGTTAGGAGCACAGCCTTCCCAAGGGCCAGATAACTGTTCAAAGTGCTGAGATTATGAAAGGAGAAAATTAACTCATGAGCAGCTTCTGGTTCTGGCCACTGTCAGAAGCCCAGCCACTGACTCCAATCCTTAGATTTTTCAGTTTTCCATAACTTTAAAGGTCAGCATGTGTGTGGTTTCTGCAGTGTCTGGTTCACTTTAAAGGGCACAGGGCATTAAAGTTTAGGGGAGGGCAAGAAGACAAGTTGTTACACAGCTTCGGTGCTTACTTCATGTCCTACAGAAGCTACAGCCCCTGACATTTTGAAGGCTAAAGGACAGTCAACATGGAGGCCTTGGACATCACTGCAGGGAAGCCATATTTGGGAATGGGATCACTTCCACATCTCAAGTCACAAAGAGGAATCTAGTCTATTTATATGAACTCTGAGGGGGCTTGCCTGCCACAACAAATGGTTTGCATTTCTTATGATCTTATTCCTCACATAAATTTAACAGTGCTTTCAAATGCCAGAGCACGATCTCCATAACGGTCAGGTAACATAACTCTGCAAACCAGTGAGCCAAGCAGAGACCCAGGACTTATTAGAAGTAGCTAAGAGTTTGCTTCTGAGACAGGGAATTGCACTAGTCAGCAACTTGCATGGCCTACAACAAAAAGCATCACTAATAGCACTCTGCTTATTTCTGTAGTAGTAAATCAGTGTTTGCTGAATACAATTCACATGTTGACAGCAAACTGGTGGCTGAGGCAGAAATGGAATTTTATTCTACTCCAGCTGACCCCTAACCTGATTACTTCTGAGTCAGTATATCAGAACTAACCAGTCAAAAAAGCCAAGAGAATGTAAGGAACCTTTAGGAAAGGGACAGAGAGAAAATAACACTACATAAATCCATGGTACATCCACACTTTGAATACTGTATGCAGTTCTGGTCATCCCATCTCAAAAAGGGAGATTAGAATTGGAAGAGGTACAGAGAAGGGCAACAAAAATTAGGGATATGGAACAACTTCCACATGAGGAGAGAGTAAAAAGAGAGATGACTAAGGGGGATACAATAGGGCTATAAAATCATGAATGGTGTGGAGAAAGTGGATAAGGAAGTGTTATTTACTCCTTCGCATGTCACAAGAACCATGGGTCACCTAATAAAATTAATAGGAAGCAGGATTAAAAACAAGAGCAAGTACTTCTTCACAAAATGTAGCAAGCCTGTGGAACTCTTTGCCAGGGAATGTTGTGAAGGCCAAAACTATAACTGGGTTCAAAAACAGAATTAGATCAATTCCTGGAGGATAGGTCCATCACTGGTTATTAGCCAAGATGAGCAGGGATGCAACTCCATGCTCTGGGTGTCCCTAAGGCCTCTGACTACCAGAAGTGGAGAGTAGACAACAAGAGATAACTTAACAATTGCCTGTTCTGTTCATTCCCTCTGAAGCATCTGGCTCTGGCTACTGTTGGAAGACAGAATACTGGACCAGATGGACCCAATGGTCTGATCCAGTATGGCTGTTCCTATGTTTGTTTGTTCCTACCCAACCTAATTTTAAGTGGTAGTCTGAAGGACTTAAGGACATAGTAACATGAGTCAAGTGATTTAGTTTTCATTATTTTATTTAAAAACAAACAACTTTTCAGAGGCAACACGCAACCAAAAGGCAAAGTCCATGCTTCAAGGATCTTGAAACTGGTCACCTTTATGCCAGCTGTCAGGTAGTGGCAGTGACCTACTAGCTTAGTACTGAAATCCAGACTCTGCAGCAAATAGAATACCCTTAGAAAAAGGTTTTACCGACTAGCATTTGCTAACACACTTAAGGGATTGTAAGAAAGCATACACACACACACACAGAGCTGCCTTCCCAGAAGCTTTCATTTATGCCTATTACAAGAGATTGGAGCACAAATAGGCTGATTTAATTTAGCCAGAAAATTCTTTAGAGCAAGGGACCTCATCCTCCTGCATACTTAAAAGCACTTTCTCGCAAGAAAAATAAAATGGAGTGTAAGAACAGACCCCTCCTGATACAGTGGTGTTTTATGACAGAAGCTGAGGAAGAATCAGAGTGATTTAGTAGTTTAACTAGGAACATATGCTCATGTGTAGTAAACCGTCATAGATGGCAAATACCAGGGTTATTCAGCCTCTAATGAACTGCAAACTTGAGACCTGCGGTGGGACCCGAACACCATGGAACCCAACCATGAGTGTTGGGTTCAGGTGAGGAAAAATAACTTGTACGGCTCAGATCATCTCTGCTTACCTTCTCCTGCATGCCCTGCTCCTGTCAGCCACTGCCTCCTTGCTGTGCTGGATTGAGTGTGCTGAGGCATTTGAGTGCAGCACACTTCTCTCTACAGGAGACACCAGTGGGTGGTGCCCAGCAGGAGCAAGGCTGTGCAGACCCAACAGATATGCTGCAGATAATAGGACTAGCCCAGGCTCAGGAGAAAGTCAGTTTGGGTCTGAAAACAACTCAACCCTCTCAGTCTGGGTGGGCTCAGGTCAGACTAAAGTTAGGCCTGAGCAAACCTCTCCTGCATCTTCTTAGGGTGAAGGTTTGAGTATAGAAGATTCTAGCATGAGATTTTTTTTGTGGGCAGAGATCACTCTAATTTTGTTCCTTTGCTTAGCGTGGCCTGTTGTGCGCATTTTGACTCTCAAATTACTGATGGCAAGATACCTTACCAAGTGTCATAAAGAAACCTGCAAATGCAGGATATGGATGTTAATTTGTCTTTTGAAAGAATGGATAACTTAATCACAAATATCTTCCCACTGCCTAAAGGCTGGAAGCTTGAAGCAGCACACCTTGGACCAAGTACCTTGCCCCATGAAAGCACTTTTGCTGGAATCAGGACAATGTTTATTCAGACTCTCTGCCCTTACCTCATGAGTTCCATGAGAAAAGTTGAGACGGGCAACATTCATTCCGGATTTAATCATTTCTCTCAGCATTTCCACTGAGCGGGAGGCTGGGCCTAGAAGGAACCACAGTTTTACTATCAATTGATTAAGTTTGTTACAGACTTTTAAAGGCAAAGATAGCAAAATCAGAAACTGTTTAGGTTTGTGGGCTATTTCACAAGGTAGAAATGGGTTAACCATACATAGCCGTAGACATTGTAAAACGGACTTGAATATCTGTGAAGTAACGTCTTTGCTTGCTGGACTTCTGGAAATTGCATGCATGGTCTCAAACTAGCTCAGATATACAAACCCTAAGATAGATGGAGATATCTGCAAAGACTGACTGCACTCCAACTAAGGGCCCTTGTAACACTCAAATTCCCAAGTATTAAAAGAATTCTTCAACCCTGGCTGCACGTTACTCCCACAGCCAAAGTCTGCTGCACATAGCATTACACTAGATCTTTACTACTGCATTTTCAATCTGCTAGTTTAGATTTAATAGAGAAAAAGGGATAACGATGCTGGAAAGAAAACCAGCTACAATAGCTAGAAGAGCCTCAACTGGAAGAGCATTTCACTTTATAACACAAATTCAACCCCCTAGCAGTCAATTTCCTAGCTGCACACAAAGACAGAGACAATTCGCTGTCATTCATACAAGCTACTCCTATCCATTTCTTACTTTGGGCACAAGTCTGTAATGCAAGCGACTTTAACTATCATTTTGCAGCATGCAAGAAGACTGGGGCACAGAGCAACAGTTTATTTTTGCTTCAGTCTCCAAGGTAGGAAGGGTGTGATTAGTGGTTAATTCCATTTTATATTTTGTAGTAGTGGATAGGCTCTCTTACTTCTGAAGCCAGGATTCATGCAAACTTGAGAAAAGGATATGGCTGCAATACTCATGAGTTCACCCATGTTCCTCATCTTATGGAGACAAGGAAGTTAAATATTTGCATTTTTCCATGATTCACTCTATAGATCTTTGAGAACACTCAAGTCTTTGGGTTGTTTTTAAATTTTATATTAGGAGACAGCTGCAGTTACCCCACTTCTCCCAACACGTTAAGAGTCACATACCAATAGTGCAGATAATGCCAGTGTTTCGTGCTGTGATTGGCTCAGAATCAATGTCCAGGCGGCACATATGCTCCAGAAAAGTGTCTGCCATGGCAGCATGTAGCTGCTGGGTCTGGATGAAAGCATCATGGTGCTTAGACATGGTTGCTGAGATTCTTTACCTAGGAGAGAGGGTAGAGAGTTATTTTAGACTGGCAGGTAAAATCTAAAACCTAGTTGGGTCTCATACACAGTTCACTGAAAATTGAGTTGGTTGAGATTAAAAAAGCCTCAGTAAGCAATTCTGCATGAGTATTTAAGCAATATACATTCCATTTTACATCATTTCTTGGGTAATCTCAGTACAGATTGGTGCTGCTAGTTATTGAATCAAATTACTGGTGTGGAGCCCTAATACTAGAAACAAAAAGATTAGGAACAGTGCCTGGTAAATTACTGGGAGGTGGTCGTTATGAAATGAAATATTAATGTCTTCTACAGCCAGCTTATTCTGTTTCCTTGCAGTGATTTTACAGGGTATTTTTACCAGACAAGTGTATGGATTTGCAGACATATTAATGTAACATTAGCCCAAGGGAAGCCCTTAACTGATCACACCAGGAACCAAGTTCGCTTAGTGCCATAACAAAGATTAAGGGCTTATTTACATGGCACCACAGTTAGATACGCCAGACTCTTGTACAATAAGCAAACATTGCCTGACAAAATCATCTCAGAACACTGGACTTCCTTAGGGCTTGTCTACATGATGCTGCAGCCCAGGCTACAAGGGTTTGAATTGTAGAGTGCTCTAACTGCCCCACGTAGACCCTGTTGGTGTAAACAAAAATAGTACTTAGTGCATGTTGATGTATTCCACAGGACAACACACACTGGTGCCTTTTTAGTTCATGTCAACAGGGTCTACATGGGGCATCTGGAGCACTCAACAATTCACACCCCTCCCTATAGGCCAGTCTTCAAGTGTGCTACTATGCAAGAGCACAGGTGTTGTCACCGTACTGCAGAGTTCTAGGAATGCTTACACTTGGGGGTTAAGCCTAGGAATACTTTCTGCAGTTGTGATCAGTTGAGGACTCAGGCAACAGCAAGACTGACCACTACTGTAGTTTTCCTACAGTTGGTCCAAAATACATCCATAGTTTGTGCTGCTCCCTCATCCTTACTCCCTCAACCAGTTTCCTGTCTCTGCCCTCAAGTATCTACAGACTGTAGTAGCTATACCATAGTGAATGTTATTGTGCCAAAGTCTTGTTACAGATAATATACACCTTGATGTATAACTCAACAGGTTCATTTGAGCTGAAGCCTCTTCTATACCCAAGTGCCTAATCAACATGATGGATTAATCCTGTAGGAGTTTAAAACCATCTCTGTCTGAACAGCTAAATAGGCTTAAGTTCAATCAATACTGCACCACACAGAGAACCTACACAAACTTTCACCCTCATACAAATAAAGGCTAGTGCCATAAAACCCCCATCAAGCTGAGGGTGTCTGAAGAGGACACTACCTGACCATAAGAATAGCACTGTGATAAACTTGAGCATTATGACTACACCTACAGCCTTTTGCAGAAGCAATATCCCCTATGATCCCTCCACCACATATTAAGCATTGATATCACAGGAGAGCACATGCTGTTTTAAGATGGTTCACTCAGGAAGTTTAGGTCCTCCCTCACCCACCTCTGCCGGTCAGGCCTTCCAATTTCTCTGCATCTACGTGCAGTTCTTCTCGCAAGGCAGCTCTGGATCATAATGAGGATGCGGTGAGTCAGACTTATAGCAGTGACATAGGCTACTGAAAACCTCAGCATACCCTGGCAAGTATTCTCTTATCCAGCCCCACAGGAAGGTGCTGACTCACTGAGGCAGAAATGAAGGCACATGAAAGTCTGCCCATATTAGAAACACTGCAAGGTTACGTTAAGGTACATGGCTATTCCAGCATACATAGCTTAATGTTTCCCAGCAGCATGAGGAGGTGGTACAGAAGGAGAAATATTAGCTCCTTCATATCAAACCACTTCCTCCCCACTCTTATGCAAGAGTTTTCTAGATATTAAAAACAAAGGAATTCCTGGAAAAGGCAATTTCACACATGAACACAGTGTCAAACTTCCAGATCAGGCTATTTTTGGTCCTCTGATGGATTTGTTTAATTATTTCCTATTGGTTAGCCTGACTTTTTAAAACAGGAAAACTTCTGGAGGGGGGAGCAATACTTGGATCTTACTAGGAAGAAAGACTGATTTGCAGAAGGAGAGTAGTTAAGATGCAGCTGGTTTAATATTAGTTCACTCCAAATATTCCACAGCCAATCACCACAAGCTAGATTTCAGGTGCAAGCCTCTGAAGAATTCAAGCAAAACCTTTATATTATGTAGCACCTTGTACAGTCTAAATCACTGAATGCATTAGGGAGTAGTATAATGTATATTCTCAAATGAATGAGAAGGAACTGTAGCAGCAAAAGTTCTTCCTATGCTCCTTGACACCAATAAGTGCATGCTGCATATTTTGACCATCTGAATGCAAGACAATTCTGGAACCAATATGAAGCATCTCATCTGGCTCTGTACAAGGGATGAGCAATTGAGATGGAAACTGATAGTACACTGGCTCTCAGACTATTAATGAGTTACAAGCGCTTCAAAAAAAAAAAAAAAAAGGAAGGGGGGTGTTAAATGCATCTCATGGAAAACCCATAATAGTCATGTACAAACTAATTTAAATTTCTGTATTTCACACTCATTCTGTGATAAGATTACTGCTTTTAAGAAAAATTCCATTTGAAGTCAGAATCCCATTATGGACAATCTTTTCAAAAGTCAGAAATAGCGATCACAGGCTTTTCTGGGCCAGGAAGTTGGAGGTGGAAAGAAAAGCACCATCAAGAACATGGAAACAGTGTGTTTTCCTGCAAGTGGCTTTAGTTTTGCAATATTGTGCCCTATTTTTTGTACTTCTCTGCTCATAAATTACAGTGCTTTTCTATGAAACATTCACTGAACTCTGCTGCAGGTTAAGATTTGAGTGCTATTTTTAGCATTTTACATTATTTTAGAAATTTTTGCAAGATGCAGATGAGCATGGCTTGCTCAAGACAATGAGGATCTTATAAGATAGGAAGAAATCAGATTGATTTCATTAGGACACATGACTAGTAAATCCCAAGTTTATTATAGAGCCTAGCCCCATATGTCTCTGGCAAGATGCACTTACATGTTTGAACTGAGATGCATTAGTGGTGTCTTTAGGAATCCAATCCCTCAGGAGCAGGGAGTTTACTACCCATATTTAGAGAGCCAGAACCTATGAATCAAGTTTGATTGAAAGGGGATCCTAGGTTCAAGCAATTTTACCTGCATCCCAAAGCAAGTTAGAATTCTTTTACAACACAAACCTAGTTCTGGTGTTTATGTTTAAGAAGGGTCTGCCAACTCCTTTTCTGATCAGCAGAAAATACTGTTCCACTGTCCTATAGCTTTTGCAGAGAGTAGCCCTGTACTATTATATAACTATGTAAGATGGCCACCAAAAAGGAGCAATCTTTTCTGTGATACTGGTAAACCTGGTGCCAGCTCTTCCTGAGGCTGCAGGCATCAGCTGAGCACTGACAAACTCATACTTGGAAATCAGATCAGCTCACCTGTATGTTAATATTGTTCAAGACAGGTATTAGACTTGTAAAGATATGTTTAGAGTCTATAAACTGCTGCAAGCATTAATCTGTATGTTTCCCCCGATGACCAACGACTGACACAAACTCTTTGTATCACCTTTCTTTAATATTTTCTAATAAACATTTAAATCTATCTCATGCTACAAAGTAGTTATGTAAATTGTAAAGATGCCGGCTGTGAACTTGTTACCCCAAAGAGGAAGAGTGGTTCCTTTGCCCATCAAGGACTATCAAGACTAAATAGGCCATTGTAGGACAAAAGCGTTGTTGATTGCCCCATTCACCCACGAAAGAGTTGTGTGCAGGAGCCCTAGATCAGGCTGAACTCTGGGGGAAGGGCATATAAAGATGCTCACAAAAAGAAATGGTTCTTTGCTGTTTGGACTTTCAAAGGACTGGAGCTAGGAAACAAAAAGATTCTCCAGAGTCAGCCCTTACAGACATGCAGTGGACAGATTACTACACCTAAGACTAATTCATTTGTGCTTGTATGGTGCCTGCTTTAGCCTGTAAATAACTATGTCTACACCTTGTTTTGCCTACAGCGTAACAGTGATATGTTAAAAACGCTTTTAGATTTAGAGGGGGGAGGGGGCAACACTCAGGTTTGCTGTGTGAAAGAGGTCACCAATACAAAAAAAGTGAGAACCACTGACCTACACCCTTGAGTGATGTAAATTATCCTGAAGACAGCGTGATGTCTACAGGAGAGCTTCTCCTGTAGGCATGTCCGGCCTCTGCAAGAGGTGGTAGCTTTAAGCTGACAGATCACTGGCTTAGAGCTTCTCTACCACAAGCGCTACAGTTATGCTGCTATAAGTGCTGTAGCATAGACATGCCTCATTTCTTTTTCCTTGTTAATAAATCCTTAGTTAATATGAGATCTAAGGTACAAATTGATCTGAGTGTAAATGACTGGGAGCAACCTGAATATTGTGAGATCTTAACTGTAAGTGACCATTTACCCAGCTTGCCTGGGTGGCAAGACAGACTAGAGTGCCATGGGGATTGTCTGACTATAATAAGACTTAAATGTGAGTGCCTGGATCACTGCGTTATTGGGTTGGCGATACTTAATTACAGAACATACCACCAGTTTGGGGTGTCTGTCCTAATTTTTGACATTCTGCCCTGAGGTTGGCAGTCACTCATGAACCACTCCAGCCAGCATGACAGATACTGCAGATTATTCAGGACCACCTAGCAGTTTCTGCTTCACCACACCTTTCTGAGCTACCATCAAAATTGCAGATTCTAAACTTGTATCTTCAGAGATAGACATTCAGGCAGCAGCTTTGGGATGCTAATGTTTCTCTGATTTTCAAAGCACAAAATTAATGGGATTGGAAACGACAGGTGGGAGGGCCACACTGGTCCTGTGTTTGTGACATCAATACTTTTCCTGGATGAGAATGGATTAGCTGTCAGATTAACACATGATCTAGTTCAGTCTGCACCCCCTGAAGAATCGAGCTCACTACAGGTTTGATTAATGAGTCAGATTGATGCTGATAGCGAGATCATATAACCAATCCAAAAGTAATTAGCAATCCTGGTGCAGGCATAACATGCCAGCACCACTTATCTGTATTGCATGTGCTACCACAGCAACTACAATTAAGCAGAATTTTAGAAAAATCCAAGAGTTCTCCCCCCATGCTATCAACAAACAAGGCCAGTGATGTCTTCAAAGGAAAAGCAGCAGATTCATTGGTAAGAGTGAAGATTTGAACCCTAGCTGGATTTCTAGATGCAGTCAGAACAGCATATAACTATTTTTTCCTACGTGCTATCCATCACAACACACTGCAGCTAAGTTCTGTTGCTTTTCCACAGGAGGTGGGACTACATAGCCTCTCCTAGGAATTGGACAGCAGCCTGTTCCTAAGCCAGAGAACAGGAAAGAGGACACCCCCCCTCCCCGCGCGGTGATTTATCCTGACCGCACATCTAGAGCTTTAGCCAAATGGATTCAGCTTTGGATTTTATGTAATCAAGACTGGCCTCTTTCCTACCCTGCTGGCAGCAGCAAGTCTTATTTATAAACTAAATAGGTGATCCAAATTTTAAGTTTTACACTCAGGAGTGGAGGCACACAGATAGACTAAATGCATTCTTAGATATTAGACTGCCTCAATGCAATATCAAATTGACTGCCTTATTTACCACCAGCTTTTCACCACAATTTGCAGATTTAATCTCTAGAAAATTCAGAAGGATCTTTTTTTTTTTTTTAACAACATAAAACAGCCTTAAGTATCTTATGATTTCACAGTATGTTTACTTTTCTTCTGGAAGAACTTGGAGTTTGTTGCAGTTATCTAGCCACAACAGAAGAGTGGGAGTGAGAACTGTTGTCTCAAGATGTATTATGCCCCACCGCAAAATCTGTTCTTAAACCATGTTTGAACCTTTCAGTATCTTTTCAATTCTTCAGTGAATGATTATCTTGATACCCCAGCATGGCCCAAACACTGTTTTGGGGGGGAAGGGTTAGAGCTACAGGAAGAGTGGCCAGGTCTGCTTATAAAAGCTCTGGATTTCAAGAGGTGAACTGCACTTCAGTTTCCCTTGATGTATGGCTGTAGATAACCAGATACAAGTTTAAGATTCTTGAAGCTGGATGAAGTTATAATTGTTCTGCTAGGTTTCAGTGATTGTGCAAACAGAGGGTTGTACAGCATTTTGAATCTGTTAAGCAACACAAACATAAGCAGCATTTTTTTGTTATGCGATGCTCTATCCCAAAATAGCTAGGATGCCAGAGTCATGACCATTTAAAAAGTCTACTCTACTTTTATTAATTTGAGGTGACAGCAATGAAGTTTCCAATGCTTTGTAACAAAAGCATCATTCATGCAAATCTGACTAAAAAAGCAGTTTAAACATGTTTCACAGATTTTTTTTTTTAAACAGTCTTTAGTGAAGTACAGATGACTACCAAAAAATAAATTGGACAAGTTTACACAGATGTAATACAGGACATTCAAAAGGGGCCTTCGCTTGCCTGTGCAATGAAAAGATGACTGAGGCCTGGTCTACACTACGCGTTTAAATCGATTTAAAGAGCGTTAAATCCATTTAATGCTGTACCCGTCCACACTACAACGCCCTTTATATCGATATAAAGGGTTCTTTAAATTGATTTCTGTACTCCACCCCGACGAGAGGAGTAGCGCTAAATTCGATATTAACATATCGGATTACGGTTAGTGTGGACGGAAATCGACGTTATTGGCCTCCGGGCGGTATCCCACAGTGCACCA